>NW_017696805.1:0-3160 GCF_001879085.1 Nicotiana attenuata
ATGATTGCTTCGGAAAATATTTGTATAATTGTCCAAGGTTATTAATGAACCTTCCTTCCTCGTGGTCTATTCCATCCCGCAGCTATCTCCTCTTTTTCGGTTGTTAGGTGTGGTATCTTTGTAAGCAATTCCGTGGGTGTTTTACCCATGTTCCTCCTAATCTTCATTCTTCTCCTATGAAATTTTACAATTTAGCAAGGTAATTCCTTACCTGTTTGGATAGATCCGGATCTTCTCCAGCCTGTGAAGAAAATATCATATCTCTTTGCTCGGACCGTGTCTTCTTCTGTTTAAATCCCGGTGCTGCAACGGTTATGCATATCATTCTTGTAGGATAGATAGGAATTCCCGGAGGTGTTCTACCCGCTCGTTTTGTTCCTTGATCTGTTTCTGTAAGGTTAGAACTAAATTTTGCAAATTAAAATTACCTGGTGTACTTGAACCTCCTGTTCCGGAATTGTTTCGTACAAATTTGTTATAATCAGTTCTGGCACTGATAGTTGCGGCACCAATATATCGATGTACATTCTCTATTTTTCTCTTCATTTTGTTTGCATATCATTATCATGGCTATTCTTCCCTTTTTATTTTGCATGGTAAAGCCATCTCCAACTTGGTTGTCCTCAACTGTGTTGATTGGCAAGTTTCGGCCATGATGAAGGTTTAAACTGAAAACAAGCAAATATTAACAAAAATTATTACTATCTTCGGATGAATAGCAAATTTGCTTGAGTTCCCGGTAACGGAACCAAACTGTTTAACCCAAAAAATAGTTTTCAAGGTCAAAACAATAATTTTATATGACGGGCCACAAGCAACCGATTCAATCCGAAAGATATAAAATTTCGTTAATACAACGTGATAAAGAAGTGGGAAATAAATTCAATGACGGATAATATAATAAAAATAAAGCAGAGAAGAAAGAATTCTTATTGAATGATCCTTGATAGGATAATGAGCGGAACAGAGTTTGAAGAGCCGAACTATGGCTAACTTGAGAGCAATATGCTATCAATTACAATGTGTAGAATTGTAGAGAAGAATTAGATCCCCCCCCATGGTGGTAAAAATATGTCTATTTATAGGACTAAATCTAAGCAACCATTCTCCTTGAATTATGTGTCCATTATGAGCATTTACTCAATTCATCCATTACTTTTGGAAGACTTGTAACAGCTGGTAAATGCTGGAATTCCGTAACTGATGAGTTAATTTCGTAACTGATGAGTTAATTCCATAACTGATGAGTCAATCCCGTGCCTGTTGAGTCAATCTCGTGCCTGTTAAGTCAAATCTCGTGCCTGTTGAGTCAATCTCGTGCCTGTTGAGTCAACCCCGTGCCTGTTGAGTCAATCTCGTGCCTATTGAGTCAATCCCGTGCCTGTTGAGTCAATCTTGAATTGATTGCCTTGTTCTGACCGTTACAATCATTTATTGCATTTATTGATAATTGATTTGTAACTGATGGTAAATCCCATATAATCCGGGATTAGTTGATTCCTTCCTCATTTGTAATTAAGAGATATTCTCCCGCACCTGATCTGGGCTATTTCATGATGATCAGTTCCGAGGCTAACAGGCACGGTATGTTCGGTCCCGGGGGTGTTTCACATATCATCTTTACATGTCATTCTTCACTTTTCTTCAAACTTTGCTGACACGTGTCGCCATCTAATAGACCCACATGGCGAGTCTAATTTTTACTAATACACTATCCTCATCTGCTATTGGGTGGACAGCAACAGTGGCCAAAGAACCAGAGACTGGAGACTTCTATATTGAGGTAGTATGCAACTTTTTACTTTAATGCAAAGTTGGATAATTTATTGTAGAGAGCATAGTATAAGCTAGATGCATTGAGAAAGTCTAAAAGATGTCACCTGTAGTGACATGGAACAGTGGCCTGTGGCTATGTTATCTGCAGTCCAAGTGCATGAAGCTCATCTAGATTCTGATGTTGGCGTGATGAGATATTGGCTTCCTAGAATCCAAGCTATTGATGTATCTGAATATATTTTATTCTACACTTAATCAAAATATTTGAAAGTGTGCAACAATTTTAGATGCCAATTAAGTTTCCTTCCGAGGGATCATTCTGGCATGGCTTCTTCATTATCTTATCAGTAATACAATATATGTTGTCTCTCATTTCCTTAAAAAATTATCGCCCAAGGACCAGAAATTCTTGAATTTTTACCCATGCCTTTTGTAGTGATAAACCTCAATACAAAGGACAACTTCTGGGAAATGCACTGCAATATGTCCATGAGCATTTGCTACAATAATGTTCCCTTAGGCACATGCTTCATATCAAGCAAATTGTATAGCATCATTATTTTTCGTGGAACATTCATATCAAGCAAATTGTATAGCGTCATTATTTTTTATGGAACATTTACTAGGAGATGAAATAAAAGTTTTACCGGAGTCTTAATATGCTTTTAATGTTTGGTTGTAAATATAGTATTACACTAACATATTAAATTTTACGGTGTACATCGTTCTTTTTAATTATCCGCGCATCGCGCGGGTACTAATACTAGCATATATATTAAAGCAAGAAAGTTACCATATATAATTAACATTATGATTAAGTCAAGTGGCAAACTAATAAATGTCAATAGTATATAGTAACTTTATTCTATATTTGACTATTTTGGTTAAATACAAATATATATATATATATATATATATATATATATATATATATATACGGTTTGAATTAAAAAATAATTTTGAATTTATAGATAAAGTTCTAAAATTCGAATTTAAATTAAAAATAAAGTTTATCTTTTTTTATCATGTTATCATACTTAATTCTGTTAATGATCATATGCAATAATGTTAGGAACTTTTGTTATTTTTTATAATTATTTAAATACGACTTCGCCTCTAGCAAAAAAAGAAACTACTCAATATAACTATAAAACTCTTTTACATTTAAAATCCTATAAGTATAGTTCTTTGAAACACTCTAGCTAGATTTGAATAAAACGTCATTCTTTTAAAATAAATGTAATATATAGGGTACACGTCTATGTTTATCTAAATAACAAAAAAGAGTTTACAAAACCAAATAAAAGTTTAATTACATATATAATAAAGTAAACATATATGCTGGAGAAAGAAACATCACAAAATCAGTCAATATTAAAAAAAA
>NW_017696806.1:0-3159 GCF_001879085.1 Nicotiana attenuata
TTTCCTCGGTCTTCTTGGCCCATTGAGCCCGAAGTTTTGCCATGCTTCCCTCGGATTTTTCCAATTCTTCCTGACAGTCCCGGACTTGTTTCTTCAACCCTCTTATCAATCTCTCGTCGGATAGACTTCTTTCTCGATTCCTTGCATCTAATTTCAGTTGTTGAATTTGGGCCTTGAGAGCTTCATTCTCCTGGGCCAATTGCTTTTTATCACCTTCGTCAGCTGCGGCTTGCAAGCTGTTTTCGAACCGAAGCTCCTGAACCTGTTTTTCCAATGCTCCAATTCGAGCTCTGTACTCCTTTTCTTTAGCCAACCAATCCCACTGCACCTGAGCCTCGCTTGTTAATTGTTGCACATGTGGCCTTTTGGCGGGTCTCTCGGGGATTTGAAACCTTTTACCGAACCAAACCAAGTATTTGGGATCTACCTCACCTCTGGCCCGGTCTTGTACCATAGTTTTGGGCTCGAGGTACCTGCACTCATTCCATATCTTTCGGATTTGGCCTTCAGGGAATGCAGCCTTTGGGCCCAACTCAATGACTTGTCCACTCAGGTCTTCATCACCGTGCACCGTCTGGAATCTTCCAAATTGTCGCAAAACTCGGTAAGGAGCATAGGGCTGAATGCTTCGAATACCCATCAGAAGAATATAAGGGACCTCTGCTGACGTATATACAGCTTCAGTATGAGGAAGCCATCCATAAGCCCATTCTACTTTATCTGCAGTGAGGGATCTTAAACACGACGACCAGGCCTCAGTACCCTCCGGGAACTCAATACCTGTAACTCGGGTCTCGAACTCTACAATACAACTCAACCCGGTTAAGCCGTAGTTCATATATCCTGTGCGGTGACAAAGATGTTCCTGTATCCATAACTGCAAAAGCAAATTGCAACCTTGAAAGAATTTCTCCCCTTCTCGACATTTGGTCAGAGCTCGGTATATTTCTGCTACAATCAGGGGAACCACTGTGCTAGCAGGTTTCTTCATGGCCACATCTAGCATTCCTACTAGGCCAAGGTCTATGTGACCATCTTTTCTAGGACAAACCACCACTCCCATAAAGGCCACCATGAAGGCTAATCCCCGTCGGGCTTCCCATTTATCCTTATTTCCAGCATGTGTTAATCCTGTATTGGGTTCCTCAAAACCTTTAGGGTTACCATACCGGTGATATAGGAAGTGCAGTGTACAACACCCTTCCGCCAAATGTGGGTCTTGAATATCCCGACTGATGTTCAACAAATCTAAAAACCTGTGAAGAGTTACCGGCCGTGGAGCCAAAGGGTATCTACCGCGGAGGTTCCCGTTGAGACCTGCGTATCCGGCGATCTCTTCTAATGTAGGTGTGAGCTCGAAATCTGAAAACCGAAATACATTACGGGTCGGGTCCCAAAATGGTATCAGTGCCTCAATGACATCCGTCCTTGGCCTGATCTTCAATAAATCTACGAGGCCGCCCAGGCTTTTGACCACAGTATCTCTGCTTCCTTTTCCCAAGTCATGCCACCACATATGGAGTTTCAAAGGGATCTCGCTCAGGACTGAGAAGGTTTCGATGTCACTTGGATTCATCCTGCATATTTATTTTAGGGGAGTTTAATGACTTATTTTGAAAAATGGCTATTTGTGCAAAAATTCTTTATTTAGAAAATAAGGACTTGGATTTGCAAATACGGCCTTTCAGCACTTCTGGAAAGAAGATTTTAAGGCGGTTTCCGCAAACCATTTGAAAATGACTCAGGATGGCTATTCTTGCAAAAACGGCCTTCCGGCGTCCTTTTGGGGACATTCGGCTTATTTTAAAACAAGAATGGCATCGCCCAATTTATTTGACAAAAATTAAATTTTTGGTATTTTTGGCTATTTTTGCAAAAGGGGTGGTTGGACCCGATGAGGGTTGCCTACGTATCTCACATCCGGTGAGAATCAAACCGGCGTAGTTCGGGCAGATTTGCCAAAATCAAAACTATTTTGAACAACAATTTTTCTTTTCTATGTTTTCAAATATTTTTCTCTTTTTCTCTTTTTTTCATTTTTCACAAATCCGGCAGCATTTCGGTACTATTTGGGCACTGGTTTTTCACAACAAAAGGTTATCCTTACTGAGTCTTAACACTGCTATTTTCTCAATTTTCACTCATTTAGACAAGCCGGTCAACATGCATAGCCGAGCAAATAAATGCGCGAGTAGCACGTAAGATGCATCAGGATGGTCAATTCATTTCAGGTCACCTGTCCTAGACGGACCCAACCCCTGTGTTGAGTCCCCTAAGTCAAATGCACATGATGCAAACAAACGTCCTACTAGGGATCCGGCATGAGGTTTTGTTCTTCTAGCTTTAACCCTAGGTTTATTGGTCTAGACCTGGCTTACCCGAGCGGACAACTCGAGCCGAGGGGGAGGCAGCGTACCGGGGATACAGAAGCTCCGCCGGCTTTGCAACTTATCCAAACCTCGTTCTAAATTGGGAAAGACTCTAAACAGAAGAGAAGCTACACGAAGTGCACCCTTCTCCATGATGTAGAAGACTCAGAAAGAGGAAGGGATTCGCGACAGTTTATATATACAATTTCAACAAATATCAAAGCGGTAAAACATTTAGCACATATAGCATGAAACATGTAGAAAAATCAGATAAAGCCAAATATAACAATTGTACTAAGCTCGAATTCTTGAACCCTGAACCAGAGATTCTAGGTTCGATCCCCAGCAGAGTCGCCAGAGCTGTCACACCTCCTTTTTTACACACCTACCCCGAAGGATAACGTATAAAGGGAGTTTTTCCATTTAAAGTGACATTATTCGAAATGGGATCATTTATCTACTTTTAGAGTCGCCACTTGGGAAAGGATTGGCTTTTGGTGTCCCAAGTCACCGGTTTAATTTAAATCCCAAATCGAGGAAAATTTCGACTTCCCAATTGGAGTCTGCGAACCAGAAATTCTGTGTAAGGAATTCTGTTGACCCGAGGGAAGGTGTTAGGCACCCCCGAATCCCGTGGTTCTAGCACGGTCGCTTAAATTATTATACATGGCTGAAATTCTAGTTTTAAATACATGCTCGGACCTATAGTGCAGTTTTAATATTATTTACCGCTTATAATTTATTTTTACGAAAGTGAACGCCGTTTAAGAGCGTGCTTTTGGATCACGTC
>NW_017696807.1:0-3159 GCF_001879085.1 Nicotiana attenuata
AAAAACCCCTCCACAAAACTGACGGTAGTAGCCTGCTAACTCCAAGAAACTCTGAATCTCCGTAGCTGATGCTGGTCTAGGCCAGTTCTTGACTGCCTCTATCTTCTTCGGGTCCACTTGAATACCCTTAACTGATACAACGTGACCCAGAAATGCTACTGAACTCAGCCAGAACTCACACTTGGAGAACTTGGCATATAACTGACTATCCCTCAGAGTTTGAAGAACCACTCTAAGGTGTTGCTCGTGCTCCTCCTGGCTGCGGGAGTACACCAAAATATCATCAATAAAGACTATCACGAACATGTCCAAATATGGCCTGAACACTCGGTTCATCAACTCCATGAATGCTGCTGGGGCATTGGTCAACCCAAACGACATGACCAAGAACTCGTAATGCCCGTACCGAGTACGGAAAGCTGTCTTAGGGACATCGGATGCCCTAATCCTCAACTAGTGGTAGCCAGATCTCAAGTCAATCTTGGAAAATACCCTGGCACCCTGAAGCTGGTCGAACAAATCATCAATCCTCGGCAGTGGATACTTATTCTTAATTGTTACCTTGTTCAATTGCCGGTAATCTATACACATCCGCATCGACCCATCCTTCTTCTTGACGAATAACACTGGCGCGCCCCAAGGCGAAACACTGGTCTAATGAAACCCTTATCTAACAGATCCTGCAATTGGTCCTTTAACTCCTTCAGCTCCGGCGGGGCCATACGATATGGCGGAATAGAAATGGGCTGGGTGCCTGGAGCCAAATCAATACAGAAATCGATATCTCTATCGGGTGGCATACCCGGCAGGTCCGAAGGAAAAACATCGGGAAACTCCCGGACAATAGGCACAGAATCTATGGGAGGGACCTCAGCAGTGGAATCACGAACATAGGCCAAATAGGCCAGACACCCCTTCTCGACCATACGTTGAGCCTTCACGTACGATATGACACTACGGGTAGAATGACCTGGAGTCCCCCTCCACTCTAAGCGAGGCATACCCGGTAAGGCTAAAGTCACGGTCTTGGCATGGCAGTCCAAGATAGCGTGATAGGGTGATAACCAATCCATACCCAGAATGATATCAAAGTCAACCATATCTAAGAGCAACAAGTCTACACGGGTCTCAAGACCCCCAATCACTACAACACACGAACGATGGACTAGGTCGACCACGATAGAGTCACCCACCGGTGTAGACACGTATACAGGAATACCCAAAGCATCACTAGGCATGACCAAGCATGGTGCGAAATAAGATGAAACATATGAATACGTAGATCCTGGATCAAATAGTACTGAAGCATCTCGATCACAAACCAGAACCGTACCTGTAATCACCGCATTTGAGGCCTCTGCCTCGGGCCTAGCCTGGAGTGCATAGCAATGGGGCTGGGCCCCACCACCGTGAACTGAATCCCTAGGTCGATCTTCTACTAGCTGACCTCCACCCCTGGCGGTCTGAGCTCCACCTCTATGGCCTCTTCCTCCACCTCTATGGCCTCTACCTCCACCTCTAGCTGGCTGTGGAGCATCCGGTGCCTGAATCATAGGACGGGGACCCTGCTGCTGCGACTGAGTACCCCTCAATCTCGGGTAAGCTCTCCTGATGTGACCATACTCACCACACTCATAACACCCCTCTAAACGCTGTGGCTGGCCCTGGCGACCTAAATGACATCCGCGGAAACTCTGAAGTGGCGGTGCTGATGGGAGCTGACGATACACTGAGGGACTGCTGATCAGAATAATGCCCACGGTAACCACGATCACTTGGGGCACCCTGAGAAACCTGGAGGGCTGACTGGAAAGGCCTGGAGGGCTGACCCCTATCATAAGAATCCATGCCTCCAAAAGAGGCACCACTGAAACGACCTGAGTGACGGGGTCTCTTGTCCACTCTATGGCCACCCCCCTGTGCAAGAACCATCTCAACTCGGCGGGCCACATTGGCCGCCTCCTGAAAGCTGATCTCACTACCAGTCTCCCTAGCCATCTGGAGACGAATCGGCTGAATCAAACCATCAATAAATCTCCTCACCCTCTCCCTCTCAGTGGGGAGTATGACAAGAGCATGGCGAGCTAGATCGATAAGCCGGGTCTCATACTGGGTGACTGTCATAAAGCCCTGCTGGAGACGTTCGAACTGCCTGCGAAGAGCCTCTCGCTGAGTAACTGGGAGAAACTTCTCCAAAACAACTCTGCAAACTGATCCCATGTCAATGTTGGCGACCCCGCTGGTCTGGCTAAACAGAAAATCCCTCCACCAAGTCTTGGCGGATCCTGCTAGACGAAAAGTGGCGAAGTCGACCCCATTGGTCTCCACAATACCCATAGTCCGAGAACCTAATGGCAGCTATACAAGAAATATTGGGGGTCCTCTGAAGAAGCACCGCTGAATGTGGTGGTGAAGAGCTTGGTGAACCTATCCAGTCTCCACAAAGCATCTGCAGACATAGCCGCTCCATCGCCGGTCCGAGTCACAATACCCGGCTGAGCTGTCACAACTGGCTGAACCACTGGAACCTGAGCTTGGGGAGCTACCTGCTCCGGAGTACGTGTAGTAGGAGTCTGAACTCCTCCTCCAACCTGAGAAGTGGCTGGTGCTACTGGAAGCAAACCCGCTAATGCTGCTGCTGCTGCTCAATACCTGGACCTGTGCAAAAATGCACAGAGTGTAGCATCAGCACAACCGACCCCATGTGCTGGTAAGTGCCTAGCCTAACCCCGGCGAAGTAGTGACGAGGCTAGACTGGACCTCACATAAATCTGTGCAATTATAAATATACAGCAGAAATTGAAGTACAAGGCAACTAACAGTATGGGAGGGGAAACATGCTGTGGGGAGCTAACAATATTAACAGTAAATCCAAAGTAATCAATCTAGGTGCAAATTTAAAATTTAAGGCGAACAAGAAACTAATACCAACACTAAACACATTTGCATCAATAACTGTTGCGGCGCGCAACCCGACCCTAATACATTTCAACACTGTTGCGGCGTGCAACCCGTTCCACAATTATCACTGTTGCGGCGTGCAACCCGATCCACAATTATCACTGTTGCGGCGTGCAACCCGATCCACAATTATCACTGTTGCGGCGTGCAACCCAATCCACAACTTATCACTGTTAGCAGCGTGCAACCCGATCCACA
>NW_017696808.1:0-3159 GCF_001879085.1 Nicotiana attenuata
ACATATTTTCTTTTAAAGTTTTGTACTTTAGGCTTGCTGAAAACAGATGATTGCATAATAAATATGGTGTTTGTTGTTTGATTTGGAGAAAAAAATCAGCACCTTTAAAAAGGTGTCTTGTGTTCTGTTATGCCCATTTCAGTATAATGGATAAACCACATCTGAATTCCAAAATAGTTGGGTTGACTGTATGATCCAAAATAGTTCTGTTATGTCTTAATTCTTTAAAATTAGATTGTTTTTATGTTTACTGTCAGCTCAGTATTGTTGCATCTTTGTCCGAGCTTGAGACGACTTTGCTTTGTGACATAGGCTGTGTTATGTTTTATAAGAAGAACAAAAGGAAAGATGTAGGCTCTAGGCTGTGTTATGGTGGTTGCTGTATGATTTGGGAAAAAGATTCAGTTATCCTGAAAGGGTATGTTAGTAATGTTTTCTTATGCCTATATTAGGAATCATACTTGAAATATGCTTATCACTATGGCAATTTGTACTTTGAAGAGACCCGGAGAGCTTTACTTTGCTAGATCTTTCATGTTACTAAAGTTCAAGGGTTCAACTAATTTTTGGGCTTATGCATGTCTCACACAATTCCTTCCCCGCCTTCCCCAAATTGTCTCAACAAAGAAACCTTTTTATAAAGGCCTCAAAATTACAACTTGGTCCTATAGGAACTTAGAGTATGGTTCCTCAATAATATAACAAGAAAAATGGATCTAACTTTAACTATCTGTTGGTGATTATATTTAGGTGACAATCAGGCAAACACACCAAAAAGTAATTGTGTCTTCTAAGGAAATTAGTGACTTCCTGATGATTAATAAGGTTTGAGCTTCCTCGAGGATCGTCCTTGACTAGTAAGCAAAGTTTAGATGAAACTAGAGTTCGTATGAGGATCTGCCAAGTAAAATAACTGCTGACATATTATATCAAATAAAAGTCAAGTTCTGTTGGCATTGGATTCTCTAGAGTAGAGCAACATTACTTGAGATGGTTTGAAAGGGGTTGGGAAATTGACTAGGATATGATTAGTGAATTTTAGTAAGGATGAGCAACAACAATCATCGAGATAGTTTGCTATGTTCCAAATATATTCTTTTATTAATAAAAATTGGGGTAAGATCTACCGAAATGGGTAGTCTTAAGCCCTTAAACGGATGTGTGTGGTAACAGGTAAAGCCCGAAGGTTGTTCCTGTCTCTATGGGAGGAGATGCCAACCGTCTCTCCTTTCTACGAACACATGTTCCAAATATAATGCTTGAATCTTCTACATTCAATTACTAGAAAATAGCAAGATCATTTTGTTCTAGGGGACATGACAGTATGAAGATTTTGATTCAGGAGTTTCTATGATATGTAATTTTATCCCCTTAGATATGAACTTACATAGCTTGCCTAGTAATGATCGATGGACCTACATGATGCACATTGTTTGTTCGTTGATTCAGTAAGGTGATTTTTCTGCTTATCCCAGGTTCGAAGTTGAAAATTTTGTGTCTCTTGTCCTGCACTTATTCACTCGGTTGCACCTCACAAATTGAAGACTCTAAATTGCTCGTTCCTGGTGCCATCTCTTAGGTAGTTTTCTTTTTCACCTTATGTCATATGGACTTTCCTCTTTTTGGTTCTCAATTAAAGCAAGTTTCGTGGACCTATAAGCATACCCTCCTCTTTTTAGACTTTATCCTCATCTGGATGAACGGGCTATAAGTAAGTTACATCGTTCAAGTATTGACTTGTCTCCAGCTATAAACGAGGCAATTTCCCAAAAGTTTGCTTGTTATCATTCCAGAGACAAAATTGGCTCGTCTCCAGTGAAATAAGGCAATATCCTTTTTGTTCATTTCAGTGGATGTGCCAAAAGTTTACTCATCTATGTATGTTTATTGTAAAATCTTCTTCTCCTTTCTTTTTTGGGGTGTCACGACCCAAATCCCAACCCGGTCGTGATGGCGCCTCTCGTGAAGACAAGGCCAGCCAGAACAAAGCTAACACCTCTTTCAGAGCAATTAATTAATATTAATAAAATTCTAACACATGCTCAATATAGTCAATAAAGCGGAAACAACGATAAGAATACGGAAAACCATCCCGACACAGCCAAACCGGGGTGTCACAAGTCATGAGCTACTACAGAGTTGCTATAAGTCTACTAAACAGAATATCTGATACAGAAGTCTGGAATGACTGAAATAGCATAAAATAGGGGAGTCAAGGGGCTGCGGATGCCAACAGCTACCTCGATGCTCCGATCTTGCTGCCTGATCTGGAAAAGGATATCAGTGCTCAGGAACGGACTCAGCTATGCCTGAATCTGCACACATGGTGCAGGGAGTAATGTGAGTACTCCGACCCAGTGAGTAATAATAATAAATAATAACCGAAGGTAAGAAAACTCAAAACAGCACAAGGCAATTCTATATGAGGCAGTAAATCACTTAAAGTAGTAAAATCCGTGAAAATCAAATGAAATCTCAGTTTTAAAGGCAGGTAAACCAGGTAAAACAGCTAATAAGTAGTAAATAGTAAAACTGCCCCTCGGGCCCAGTATCAACCTCTCAGTACAGTAACAGCCTCTCGGGCTTACTCTCAGATCACTCTCAGAATAGTATCACATAGTAACCGCTGCGGCGTGCAACCCGATCCACATATCGCTGCGGCATGCAGCCCGATCCATATATCGTCGACGACGCTCACTGGGGGTGTACAAACTCCGGAGGGGCTCCTACAGCCCAAGCGCAATATTGCTGCAGCGCGCAGCCCGATCCACGTAAACATTTGCTGCGGCGTGCAGCCCGATCCATATAAGTATTTACTGCGGTGCGCAGCCCGATCCATAATATATATAGCATCCTCACTGTTGGGTTCTCAACCCCTCTCAGTCATTTTAGGACACAATAGTATAAGGTAGGGATCTCAGCCCACATATTTCCCTCATTTAGGATTAACACTTATAAAACTGGTTCACATTGTTTAAACAAATAGAAACATGACTAAGGATGTGATTTTCAATAAGTAAAGTGAGGAAAAATCAGTCATAATGCCCCTAGGGGTTCTACAAGTCGGCACGAGGCCCCAAACATGGCAACTACGCCCAAATCATGATGATAAACAAAACAGCTACAGTCAAAATACGACGGTAAAATATACAAACGGGA
>NW_017696809.1:0-3158 GCF_001879085.1 Nicotiana attenuata
CGGATGGGAGTATACCCGACACAGGCTACAAGGGATCAAAAGAGAGCAATTCGACGCTTGGCAAACGGTTTTTTCTTCAGTGGAGGAGTGTTGTACAAGAGAACTCCAGATCTGGGGTTATTGAGATGCATAGATGCCAGACAGGCTACAGTTATCATGGCTGAGGTACATGCGGGAGTTTGCGGACCTCATATGAGTGGATACATATTGGCAAAGAAGATCCTCCGAGCAGGGTATTATTGGCTTACCATGGAACAGGATTGCATCAGTTTCGTGCGCAAATGTCATCAATGTCAGATACACGGAGATTTGATTCATTCTCCGCCCTCGGAATTGCATACAATGTCGGCACCATGGCCCTTCGTTGCCTGGGGAATGGATGTTATTGGACCGATTGAGCCAGCAGCATCAAACGGACATAGATTCATTTTGGTAGCTATTGATTATTTCACTAAATGGGTGGAGGCAAAAACCTTCAAATCTGTGACTAAGAAGGCAGTTGTCGATTTCGTGCATTCAAATATCATATGCCGGTTTGGGATCCCGAAAGTAATCATCACAGATAATGGTGCAAATCTCAATAGTCATTTGATGGCCGAGACATGTCAGCAGTTTAAGATCATGCACCGCAATTCCACTCCATATCGTCCTAAGGCAAATGGAGCAGTTGAAGCAGCTAACAAGAATATCAAGAAAATACTTCGGAAAATGGTCGAAGGGTCAAGGCAATGGCATGAAAAATTACCTTTTGCATTGTTGGGCTATCGCACTACTGTCCGCACTTCAGTAGGAGCGACTCCCTATTCCTTGGTGTATGGAACCGAAGCAGTAATACCCGCAGAGGTTGAGATCCCGTCCCTCCGGATCATTGCTGAGGCAGAAATTGATGATGATGAATGGGTTAAAACCCGCTTGGAACAATTAAGTCTGATTGACGAGAAACGACTGGCAACGGTATGTCATGGTCAACTATACTAACAGAGAATGGCAAGAGCATATAACAAGAAGGTGCGTCCACGTAAGTTTGAAGTAGGGCAGTTGGTGCTAAGACGTATCCTACCTCATTGGGTTGAGGCAAAAGGAAAGTTTGCCCCAAACTGGCAAGGGCCATTTATTGTAACCAGAGTGTTGTCCAATGGTGCATTATATTTGACAGATGTGGAAGGAAAATGTGTAGAAATGGCTATCAATGCTGATGCAGTCAAGAGATATTATGTATGATTCCTTTGTCTTTGTGTACTTGATTGTATTTGACATATTTTGAGATTGAAATGACGAAGGCATTTTGTTCTGCTATCTAAACACTTTATCCCTCACTGCCCCTTTGAGCCTTAAATACTTTCTTGCATACCCCTCTTTCGGAATCAATAATCAAGCTCGTAAGGCCGAGCAGGGAAAGAAAATGGAGACATAAGAGAAAAACCGTGAAAAGAAAGAAAAGAAAAGAAAGAAAAAAGAAGAAGAAAAAAAAGAGAAAGAAAAGAAAAAGGAGAGAAAAGAAAAGAACAGTGAATGAAACGGGAAATTAAAAAAAAGGAAGAAGAAAGAAAAGAAAAGAAGTAAAAGGAAAGAAAACAAAAGTGGAAGAAAAGGAAAGATCGCAACAATGAACGTAATCGTTTGAACTACGTTTGACTTGATCCCGAAAGGGTACGTAGGCAGCCTCACTGAGGTTCAGTCATAACAAAAGAAAAATCCAAATAATCCCCGTAAGGGAAACTGGGGCAGAAGTTATGGTTGTTGCACGAGATATGATTCCGAAAGTTGTAATTTTGGACCCACGTTCGAATTATTTTGAGCTTCTATACCTTTCTTTCTAAACCCATCCAAAAGCCACATTACGGACCAAAGAAAGACCTTCCGATCAATCTTAACAAATGTCAATACAAGCAGGTAAAGTGATTTTGTTGGGGACAACACTCTGGTGCCAGAAGGAAAATGACGAAATGAGAGAGTCTTATTGGTGAAAACCCTCACGGGCACCGTAAGGCGAAGTGAGTTTGAGAGATATTAAAAATGAGAGAGTCTTATTGGTGAAAACCCTCACAGGCACCGTAAGGCGAAGTGAGTTTGAGAGATATTAGAAATGAGAGAGTCTTATTGGTGAAAACCCTCACGGGCACTGTAAGGCGAAGTGAGTTTGAAAGATATTATTGGTGAAAACCCTCATGGGCATCGTAAGGCGAACATGAGTCTTCAGATGTGCAAATAAAGAAGTCTGTGGTTGAAAGATGTTTAAAACATGGTGAAAGAAGCAAGGTTTGGGTTTTGTTAAAAGTCGGGCGTGAAAGTATGAGGCAACAAATGTGGTAAGTAACAATTGATTGGTTGGACAGACTAGGTTGGGATCCGAAGTGCATGGCACGATCAACGGAATCAGCCTTTCCGCTCAGATAAGTCTTGTCTTTTTCTCTTCATTACCACTCATGCATTTCCAAAGTTTTCTATCCTCAAAACCCCTGAGGTCATTGCATTTCATCCTCTTGAGATCTGTCTATAAGACGTTTTAGTGTCAGTTCTATTCAAAAACAAAAGAAGGGTGTCAAAGCTAACTACCAGCTTCCCAGTTGGGTGGCACAACAAGTTGGAGACATGTCAAAGGAAGTAAAACATGAAGGATCAATAAAATCAGTGGAATAATCAGACATTTGCGAGGAAAAGGCAAGGTTCACAGGAAAGGAACAGGAACACCAAACAGTAATATGAAGTAACATGGGGGTCATCGAGATTTAAGGGTTGAAAGTCAACTGGGAAATCGGGGCAAGTCAAGGCAAGTCCAGGAAGCAAGTCAGGGTGGATGTCAGAAGCGGGAGCATGGCCAACAAGAATGCCAGCTGCTAGTCACCATTTTACATTAACAAAGTTTTCTTTGATTGAAACAGGGGCAGAAATTTTCTTCGTCGTTATTTTGTTGCAATCAGGTGCCCACCTGGAGAACAAGGGAATAATTTTTCAAGTTTTAGCAATCAGGCGCCCACCTGGAGAACAAGGGAATACTTTTTCAAGTTTTAGCAATCAGGCGCCCACCTGGAGAACAAGGGAATAATTTTTCAAGTTTTAGCAATCAGGCGCCCACCTGGAGAACAAGGGAATACTTTTCAAGTTTTCGCAATCAGGCGCCCACCTGGAGAACAAGGGAATACTTTTAAATGTTTATT
>NW_017696810.1:0-3158 GCF_001879085.1 Nicotiana attenuata
CTAGAAAACAATAAAAGGCCCGGCTCGCAAGATGATCGAGCATTTGGTCCAAGAATGGTAGTGGGAAATGATCTTTTCTTGTCACCTTATTCAACTTTCTATAGTCCATACACACCCTCCAACCCGTAACTGTCCGAGTAGGAATCAACTCATTGTTGGCATTGGTCACTACCGTCATTCCACCCTTCTTTGGCACACATTAGACCGGAGAGGTCCATGAACTATCCGAGATCGGGTAAACCACACCGGCGTCAAGCCACTTGATAACCTCTTTCTTTACTACTTCTTGCATCACCTCGTTGAGTCACCTTTGATGTTCAAGAGATGGCCGTGCATCCTCCTCCAAGATGATCTTATGCATGCAAAATGCGGGGCTTATTCCCCTGATGTCCGCCAAAGTCCATCCTATTGCCCTTTTTCGCTTTTGAAGCACCTCCACAGTGGCCTCAACCTGCAAGTTAGTAAGGCATAAAGAAAGAATAACTGGAAGAGTAGAATTAGAGCCCAAGAATTCATACCTGAGGTGTGGAGGAAGTGGTTTCAACTCCAACACCGGTGGCTCCTCAATTGATGGCTTGGTTGGCGGAGTTTTGCGATTCTCAAGATCCAAAGATAGCTTCCTAGGCTCATATGAATATGAACCCATTCCATGCAATGCATTCACGCACTCCACTCTACCGGCATCATCATTGGCATCCATGTTAAGAAGCACGGCTTCAAGAGGATCTTCAACATTAATCAAGGCACTTGTGTCATCCACTATCACCGCCGTGACAATGTCCACAAATGAACACACCTCTGTACTATTGGGTTGCCTCATTGACTTGCACACATGAAATACCACCTTCTCATCTCCCACATGGAATGTTAACTCCCCTGCTTCCACATCAACCAATTCCTTCCCCGTAGCTAGGAAAGGTCTTCCAAGAATAATAGGCACTTCAATCCACTTCGCAATCCAATATGACAAAGTCGGCTGGCAATATGAATTTATCCACCCGGACAAGCACATCATCGATTATACCTAGAGGCCTCTTCATCGACCGGTCCGCCATTTGAAGTCTCATGGAGGTTGGCCTAGGTTGCCCAATTCCCAACGTCTTGAAGACTGAGTACGGCATCAGATTAATGCTAGCCCCCAAGTGACATAGGGCCTTAGCAAAGTCCGCACTTCCGATAGTGCAAGGAATAGTGAAAGCTCCAGGGTCCTCAAGTTTCGGGGCCATAGAATGCACAATCGCACTAACTTGGTGCGTCATCTTTATTGTTTCACACTCCATAGAACGCTTCTTGGTGACTATGTCCTTCATAAATTTTATGTACCCAGGCATTTGTTCAAGTGCCTCCACTAAAGGAACATTGATTGTGAGACTCTTCATCATGTCTATGAATTTCTTGAACTGATTGTCGTTCTTTTTCTTTGCTAACCGCTGAGGATATGGTGGAGGTGGTCTAGGCAAGGGTGACTTTGCCTTGGGCACCGCCGGCTCGGGTATATCAATGATGTGTTCCCTAGACGGGTTCACGGTCTCTTGAGTCTCTACCCCGACCTCATCATCAATATCAATCCGCACATCATTTGTCACTATTGGTTCAACCACATTGTCAACATTCAAAGGTGCTTCATCATCATGCAACTCAATTTCATCATTCACAACTTGATTCTCAACCGAGGCATGCACATCACCGCCTCTTCCACTCCTAGTTGTAACCGCCATCACATGATTGTTACCCCCCTTCGGGTTCACTACCGTATCACTTGGTAGCGCACCTTTTGGGCGGGTATTTAAAGCTTGAGAGATTTGTCCTATTTGCACCTCTAGGTTCCGGATAGATGTGTTATGCGAAGCCAATTGTGCATCAGAATCTTGGTTCTTTTTCATCATCTGCTCGATCATCATTTCTATCCGTCCCATATCACTTCCAGAAGAACTAGGCCCTTGTGACTGAAAGGGAGGTGGATTGTTTGGTTGTTGGAACATGGGGGGCCTTTGAAAGCCTTGCCCCCTACCACCATTGTTCCACACTCCTTGATTGCCATTGTTGTTGTTCCAATTGTTGTTGTTCCCATTCCAATTACCTTGGTTATTGCCTTGATTACCCTAATTGTTGCCTTGATTGTTATTGTTCCAATTGTTGCCACCCTGTTGTTGATTATTGTTGTTCCAATTGCCGCCTCCTTGTTGATTGCCCCAATTGCCTTGGGGGCGCCATTGTTGATTTCCTTGATTTGCTCTATTTCCTTGGTAATTATTGACATATTGGCACTCCTCACTTTGATCATCAAAACACTCATTTGAATATCCACCACCATCGTTGTTGTTGTCAAATTGGTCACCGCTACCTTGAGGTTGGTGTTGCCCTCTTTGCCTCCTTTTTAGCATAGAAACATTCTCCATTGCATTGACTTGGCGCGGGTTTTGTACTTGTTGCAATTGCGCCTTCGCCAACTGATTCATTGTTGTTGTAAGTTCGGCAATAGCTTGGCCATGATCACTCAACTCCTTGTGCAAATGGATGACCGTGGGGTCACCTTGGGGTACATTCGCTCGGCTTTGCCATGCTGAAGAGGTGTCCGCCATTTCATCAAGTACGTCACATGCCTCTTGGTAAGAAAGTTTCATAAAGTTCCCACCGGCCAATTGGTTCACAATGCATTGATTTGTGGTGTTGATGCCCCTATAGAAAGTCTGTTGGATCATCGCCTCAGTCATGTCGTTGTTAGGGCATTCCTTCACCATTGTTCTATATCGCTCCCAGATCTCATGTAATGGTTCCGTTGGCATTTGCTTAAAGGCTAGAATCTCGTCCCGAAGAGCCGCCATATGACTTGGAGAAAAGAACTTGGCAATAAATTTGTCCGCCAATTCATCCCATGTGGTGATAGAATGATTTGGTAACCTTTCTAACCAGTCCAACGCTTTGCCCCGAAGAGAAAACGGGAAAAGCCTCAATCTCAACGCATCCTCTGACACGTTTGTTTGTTTGCTGCCCCAGCAAGTATCTACGAACCCCTTCAAGTGCTTGTATGCATTTTGGTCGGAGGCGCCCGTAAAATATCCCCTTTGCTCGAGCAAGGTCAACATGACATTTGTGATTTGAAAGTTCCCCGCCCGGATTCGGGGAGGAACGATGGCACTCGCGTACCCTTCGATTTA
>NW_017696811.1:0-3158 GCF_001879085.1 Nicotiana attenuata
GTGTACACCTCACACGTCACACCATATAGGTAGTGCCTCCAAATCTTCAAAGCATGAACAATGGCTGCCAACTCTAGATCATGAACCGGATAATTCTTCTCGTGGATCTTCAACTGCCTCGAAGCATAAGCAATGACTCTGCCATCCTGTATCAATACCGCACCAAGCCCAATACGGGAAGCATCACAATACACTGTATAAGGTCCTGAGCCTGTGGGCAAAACCAATATCGGTGCCGTAGTCAGAGCTGTCTTGAGCTTCTGAAAGCTCGCCTCACACTCATCCGACCATCTGAACCGGGCACCCTTCTGGGTCAATCTGGTCATCGGGGCTGCTATGGATGAAAACCCCTCCACGAACCGGCGGTAATAACCTGCTAACCCCAAGAAACTCCAAATCTCAGTAGCTGATGCTGGTCGAGGCCAGTTCTTGACTGCCTCAATCTTCTTCGGGTCCACCTGAATACCCTCTGTTGATACGACATGACCCAGAAATGCAACCGAACTCAACCAGAACTCGCACTTCGAGAACTTAGCGTATAACTGACTATCCTTCAGAGTCTGAAGAACCACTCTGAGGTGCTGCTCGTGCTCCTCCTGGCTGCGGGAGTACACCAGAATATCATCAATAAAGACTGTCACAAACAGGTCCAAGTAAGGTCTGAACACTCGGTTCATCAACTCCATAAATGCTGCTGGGGCATTGGTCAACCCAAATGACATGACCAAAAACTCATAATGCCCATAACGAGTGCGGAATGCCGTCTTAGGGACATCAGACGCCCTAATCCTCAGCTGATGGTAGCCAGATCTCAAGTCTATCTTTGAAAACACCTTTGCACCCTGAAGCTGATCAAACAAATCATCAATCCTCGGCAGTGGATACTTGTTCTTTATCATCACTTTGTTCAATTGCCGGTAATCAATGCACATCCTCATCGATCCATCCTTTTTCTTCACAAATAACACCAGCGCACCCCAAGGAGAAACACTAGGCCTGATAAAACCCTTCTCTAGCAAATCCTGTAACTGGTCCTTTAACTCCTTCACCTCTGGCGGGGCCATGCGATACGGCGGAATGGAAATGGGATGCGTGCTTGGAGCCAGATCAATACAGAAATCAATATCCCTGTCGGGCGGCGTACCCAGCAGGTCTGAAGGGAAAACCTCGGGGAACTCCCGAACAATAGGAACAGAATCAATAGAAGGAACCTCTGTGCTGGAATCGCGAACATACGCCAGATAAGCAAAACACCCCTTCTCGACCATGCGTCGAGCCTTCACATATGAAATAACACTACGGGTGGCATGACCTGGGGTCCCTCTCCACTCCAATCGGGGCAAATCCGGCAAAGACAAGGTCACGGTCTTGGCGTGACAATCCAAGATAGCATGATACGGGGACAACCAATCCATCCCTAATATAACGTCGAAATCTACCATGTCTAAAAGCGATAAATCAACACGGGTCTCAAGACCCTCAAACACTACCACACAGGAACGATGAACTCGGTCGACCACTATAGAATCACCCACCGGTATAGATACAAAAACAGGGATACCCAAAGCATCACTAGGCATAGCCAGGTAGGGTGCAAAATAAGACGACACATATGAATACGTAGACCCAGGGTCAAATAGCACTGAAGCATCCCTATCACAGACCAGAATAGTACCTGTAATAACAGCATCTGAAGACTCAACCTCTGGCCTGGCTGGCAAAGCATAACACCGGGGCTGGGCCCCACCTCCCTGAACCATGTCTCTGGGACGATCTGCTACTGGCTGACCCCTACCTCTGCCGGTCCGAGCTCCACCTCTACGGTCTCTACCCCACCTCTATGATCCCTACCCCCGCCTCTAGCTGGCTGGGCAGGCTGTGGATCACCTGGTGCCTGAATCATGGGGCGAGGACCCTGCTGCTGAGAACTACCCGAGGCTCGAGGGCAAAATCTGACGATGTGACTCGGGTCACCACAACCATAACAAGCCCTCGGCTGCTGAGACTGCTGGCCCTGTCGACCTGTATGTCCTCCCCGGAAACTCTAAAGTGGCGGTGCACTGATGGGCTGCTGATCAGAATAATGCTGCTGAGAACCACCACCGCCTAGAGTACCATGAGAAACCTGGAGTGCTGACTGAAAGGGTCTCGGTGGATGGCCTCTACCATAAGAATCCCTACCTCCAGACGAGGTACCACTGAACCTACCAGAATGACGAGGCCTCTTATCCGACACCTGACCACCTCCTCGTGCAAGAGCCATCTCCACTCTACGGGCCGCATTGGCCGCCTCCTAAAAAGAAATCTCACTCCCGGCTCCCAAAGCCATCTGGAGACGGATCGGCTGAATCAACCCATCAATAAACCTCCGCACCCTCTCTCTCTCGGTGGGGAGTATAACAATAGCATAGTGTGCTAGATCAATGAACCGAGTCTCATACTGAGTGACTGTCATAGAGCCCTACTGGAGGCGCTCGAACTGCCTGCGAAAAGCCTCTCGCTGAGTAACTGGGAGAAACTTCTCCAAAAATAACTCTGCAAACTGGTCCCAAGTCAATGATAGCGACCCTGCTGGTCTGGATAAACAATAGTCCCTCCACCAAGTCTTGGTGGATCCTGCTAGTCGAAAGGTGGCAAAGTCGACCCCATTGGTCTCCACAATACCTATAATTCGAAGGATCTCATGACAGCTAAATAAGAAATCCTGTGGATCCTCTGAAGAAGTACCGCTGAATGTGGTGGTGAAGAGCTTGGAGAACCTATCAAGCCTCCACAAAGCATCTGAGGACATAGCTGCTCCATCGCCGGCCTGAGTCACAATACCTAGATGAACTGCCAAGCTGGCTGATCCACTAGAACCTGAGCCTGGGGAGCTACCTGCTCTGGAGTACGTGTAGCAGGAGTCTGAACTCCTCCTCCAGCCTGAGAAGTGGCTGGTGCTACTGGAAGCAAACCCGCTCTAGTGACGCTCTCCACAAAGCCTACCAATCTGACCAGAGCGTCCTGAAGGACTGGGGTGGCTGTGAACCCCTCTGGGACCTGAGCTGGGCCCACCGGAGCTGCTGGGGCTGGAACCTCCTCATCATAATCAGCATGAGGCTCCACCTCTGGGACTGCTGCTCGGGGCTGAGCTTTGCCCCTGCCTCGGCCTCTGGCAC
>NW_017696812.1:0-3157 GCF_001879085.1 Nicotiana attenuata
ATGGCACTGAAACAGTAATACCTGCAGAGGTTGAAATCCCGTCCCTTCGGATCATCGGTGAGGCAGAAATTGATGACGTTGAATGGGTTAAAGCCCGCTTGGAACAACTAAGTTTGATTGATGAAAAGAGATTGGCAGCAGTATGTCATGGTCAGTTGTACCAACAGAGAATGGCAAGGGCATATAACAAGAAAGTGCGTCCGCGGAAGTTTGAAGTAGGGCAGTTGGTGTTGAGGCGTATCTTACCTCATTAGGCTGTGGCAAAAGGAAAGTTCGCCCCGAACTGGCAGGGGCCATTTGTTGTAACCAGAGTGTTGTCCAATGGCGCATTATATTTGACAGATGTGGAAGGCAAATGTGTAGAAATGGCTATCAACTCTGATGCAGTCAAGCGATACTATGTATGATTTCTTGGTTTAATTTTACTTTATTGTATTTGGCATATTTTTGAGATTGAAATGACAAAGGCATTTTGTTCTGCTATCCAAACCCTTTATCTTTCGTTATCCCTTTTGAGCCTCATTTACCTTATTTCGTACCCCTCTTTCGGAATCAATAACAGCTCGAGCAAGTAAAATCAGTGAAGAAACAGGAAAATACAGTTCAAAAGAAAAGAAAAGAAAAAAGAGGAAAAAGAAAAAACGAACAGAGAAAAAAGAGGAAAAAGAAAAGAAAAGAGAAAGAGAAAAATGAAGAGAAGAAAAGAAAGAAAAAGAAATGAAAAGAAAGAAAAGAAAGTGGAAGAAAAAGAAAGATCGCAACAACGAAGTAATTTTATGTCCTGAACTACGTTTGACTTGATCCCGAAAGGGTACGTAGGCAGCCTCTCTCTGAGGTTCAGTCACACCAAAACAAAATACCACAAGTCCCCACGGAAGAAACTAGGGCAGAAGTTATGGTTATGCAAGAAAATTGATTCCGAAAGTTGTAGTTGTGAACCTATATTGAATTTTTTTAGAGCCTTTTATACCCTTTTCTTTCTAACCTCATCCAAAAGCCTACATTACGGTCCAAAGAAAGACCTTTTGATCAATCTTCAGGAAGTGCTAATACGAGCGAGTAAAAGTGATTCACGTCAGGGGCAACACTCCGGTACAAGAAAAATAATGAAAATGAGAGAATCTTATTGGTGAAAACCCTCACGGGCACCGTAAGGCGACGGGAGCTGAGAGAAATAAAAATGAGAGACTTATTGGTGAAAACCCTCACGGGCGCCGTAAGGCGAAGCGAGTTGAGAGAAATCAAAATGAGAGAGTCTTATTGGTGAAAACCCTCACGGGCACCGTAAGGCGAAGACGAGTTTTTCAGACAGGCAAATGAGACAAGTCTGTGGTCAAAAGATGCTCAGGACATTGCCAGACGAGCAAGGTTTGGGTTTGGGTGAAAATCAGGTTGTGAAAGTCTGAAACGACAAATGTGACGATTGAAAGTTGATTGGTTAGACAGACTGGGCTGGTTAATCCGAAATGCATGGCATGCTCAATGGTACCAGTTGTTCCACTCAGATAAGTCTCATTCTCTTCTTTCTTCATTACAAATCCTCCGTTCTCGGATTCTCTTTATCCTTAACCCTCGAGGTCATTGCATTTTATCCTTTCGAGGTCTATCTTTAAGATGTTTCAGTGTCAGTTCTGTTCGAAACAAAAGGAAGGAATGTCAAGGCTAACTACCAGCTTCCTAGTTGTACAGATAGGGCCAGAATATATCAGAGATGTCAAAAGCAAAGTAAGTCATAAAGGACTATTGGAAGTTCATCGGTGGATTAATCGGATAATTGTGGGGAAGAAGCAAAGTTTCAAAAAGAGGGGTTAGAAACACAAAAGCAACAATATGGGATAGAACACTTGGGTCATCAGAGTCAAGGGGTTGAAATTCGGTCAGGAAGGCGAGGGGATGCAAGGCAAGTCCAGGAAAGCGGGACGGAGTAAAGCCCAGCAGCAGGGATGTACCTAGCAAGAATGCCAGCAACTAGCCACCATTTTATATTGACAAGATTTTTCTTTGATTGAAATAGGGGCAGAAATTTCGTTCGTTTCGGAGAAACCCTCCGTAAGGAAAGATAGAACCCAAACAGGTATGACTGGAAACTCTCAGGACCCTCCTGAAAAATGGGACTTAGTTTAAATTTCAAAACAATCATGAGTAGCATAATTTAACATAAATGTACCCCAAAAGAACATAAGTTGGTTTCAAAGTTGCCTGTTTAAGATAGGATTCAATTAGGAGTTTTCAGGACCCTCCTGAATAATGGGACACAGTTTTAAGATCTCCTTTAGATAACAAGATACTGTTGTAGGATAGTATAATTCAGCCGTAGAATTGGCACTCTTAAGGTAAGACTTGAATTTTGATTTTCAGGACCCTTCTGGATAATGGGATGTAGTTTAAGATCTGCTTAGATAACAAGATATAGTGGGAGTCGCACTTCTAGTAGAAATGACTTAGGTTAAATTGGTTTTTTTAGAAGTTGTCAGGACCCTCCTGGATAATGGGGAGTAGTTAAGACCTATTAGATAACAAATGTAGTGGGAGTAATACCTTTAGAGGATATAACTTAGGTTCGTCATTATCAGAAGTTGTCAGGACCTCCCTGGATAATAGGACTTAGCTTTCAAATTCTTATAATAGTTGGTAGAATAATTCAGTTTAACACTTACCCATGTACCCAGCTACCAAATTGGGGCAGAAAGTTTTCTTTGTTTTTGTTTATTTTGTTGCAGTCAGGAGCCCACCTGGAGAATAAGGGAATACATTTCAAGTTTCAGCAGTTAGGCGCCCACCTGAAGAACAAGGGAAGTACAATTCAAATTTTAGCTTTTAATATTTGATAACATGCTGTACCTAATTACCAAACTGGGGCAGAAAATTTCCGTTGTCGTTTATATTGTTCAAGTCAGGAGCCCGCCTGGAGAACAGAGGCATACATTTCAAGTTTCAGCAGTCAGGAGCCCGCCTGGAGAACAGAGGCATACATTTCAAGTTTCAGCAGTCAGGAGCCCGCCTGGAGAACAGAGGCATATATTTCAAGTTTCAGAGTCAGGAGCCCGCCTGGAGAACAGAGGCATATATTTCAAGTTTCAGAGTCAGGAGCCCGCCTGGAGAACAGAGGCATACATTTCAGCAGTCAGGAGCCCGCCTGGAGAACAGAGGCATACAT
>NW_017696813.1:0-3157 GCF_001879085.1 Nicotiana attenuata
TGGAGCATTCTTTTGAGTCAACTTCGTCAAAGGCGAAGCAATATATGAAAAGCCCTGAACGAACCTGCGGTAATAACCCGCCAAACCGAGGAAACTCCGGATCTCAGTAGCTAAGGACGGTCTGGGCCAACTCTGCACCGCCTCGATCTTCTTTGGGTCAACCTGAATACCATCACTGGACACCACGTGTCCCAGAAAAGTCACAGTACTAAGCCAGAACTCACACTTAGAGAACTTCGCATAAAGCTTCTCCTCTCTCAATCTCTGTAATACCACCCTCAGGTGCTGCGCGTGCTCCTCCTGGCTACGCGAGTACACCAGAATATAATCAATAAACACGATCACAAAAGAATCCAGATATGGCCGAAATACACTGTTCATCAAGTGCATGAATACGGCTGGGGCATTAGTCAGCCCGAAGGACATCACTAGAAATTCGTAGTGCCCATATCTCGTCCTGAAAGTCGTTTTCATAATGTCTGAATCCCTAATCTTCAGCTGGTGATAGCCCGATCGAAGGTCAACCTTAGAGAATACCCTTGCTCCCTGAAGCTGATCAAACAAATCCTCAATACGGGGTAGTGGGTACTTGTTCTTCACTGTCACCTTGTTTAGCTGTCTGTAATCAATGCACATTCTCATTGTGCCATCCTTCTTCTTTACAAATAACACTGGTGCACCCCAAGGTGACACACTCGGGCGAATGAACCCCTATCTAGGAGTTCCTGAAGCTGTTCCTTCAACTCTTTTAACTCTGCTGGTACCATACGATAGGGAGGGATAGAGATGGGCTGAGTGCCCGGCACTAGATCAATACCGAAATAAATGTCCCTGTCTGGCGGCATGCCCGGCAGGTCCGCTGGAAACACATCAGGGAAATCCCTCACAACGGGAACCGAATCAAGACTAGGAGTCTCAGCTCCAATATCTCTAACGAAAGCCAAGTACGACAAACAACCCTTCCCAACCATCCGTTGGGCTTTTAGGAAGGAAATTACCCTGCCGGGTACATAGTTAGTCACGCCTCGCCACTCGATCCTCGGAATACCCGGAATAGCCAACGTAACTGTCTTGGCATGACAGTCCAGAATAGCATGGTACGGAGATAACCAATCCATACCCAGAATCACGTCGAAATCCACCATGCCCAATAATAACAAGTCAACTCGGGTCTCCAGACCCCCAATAGTAACAAGACAGGATCGATATACGTGATCCACAATAACAGTATCACCCACCGAGGTAGATACATGCACAGGCAAGGCAAGACAACCACGGGTCGTACCCAAATGATGAGCAAAATATGAAGATACATAGGAGTAGGTAGATCCGGGATCAAATAAGACAGAGGCATCCCTGTGGCAGACTGAGATAATACCTGTGATGACTGCATCTGATGCACTGGCGTCTCTCCTATCTGGAAGAGCATAGAATCGAGCCTGACCACCGCCAGTACGGTCCTCACCCCTGGGGTGACCTCTGGCTACCTGACTTCCACTCCTAGCTGACTGAGTGGGTGCGGAAGAAATAGGAGCAGAAGATGAGGGCTGATCCCTCTGCTGAGACTGTCTACTATAGAACCAGGGACACTGTCTCCTCATATGACCCAACTCACCGCACTCGTAGCAACGACCTGGAGCTGGAGAAGGGGACTGGTGGGAACCCCTCGCTGCAGATGAACCCTGGGCTGAAGAAGCAGGAGCAGAGCTCTGAGCTGGAAGGGCACTCAGTGCAGGCTGGCTCTGCTGATGACCCTGATGACCACGGCCTGACGAAGCCCCACTGGACTCTGAACGCCCTGACTGAGGAGGTCTGAAGGAACGACCTCTGCTGCGCTGAAACTGACCCCTAGACGGAGCACCAGTGAAACTACCTGAACCTCGAGGCCTCTTAGCCTCCCTCTCCTCACGCTCCCGACGACGATCTGTCTCAATCTGACGAGCCGCATCAACTACCTCCTCAAATGTAACTGCTGTAGCCCTTTCTCTAGTTATCAATATGCGGATCGGATAGTTAAGGCCATCCACAAACCTCCTGATCCTCTCGCGATCTGTCGGGATCATCCACGTAGCATGCCGAGCTAGCTGTGTAAACCTCAACTCATACTGAGTCACTGTCATACCTCCCTGAGTCAACCACTCGAACTGACGACGCAGCTCTTCCCTGTGAGACTGGGGCACATATTTTTCCAAGAATACCGTAGAGAACTACTGCCACGTGAGGGGCGCTGCTCCAATAGGCCTACGCCTCTCGAACTCCTCCCACCAATTAAATGCAGGCCCTGTAAACTGGAAGGTAGTAAAAGCCAGTCCACTAGACTCCAGAATACCCGCAGTACGAAGCATACGCTGGCACTTATCCAGAAAACCCTGGGCATCCTCGCCCTCAACACCACTGAATGTCGGAGGCTGAAGCCTACCGAACCTCTCCAACCGACGTTGCTCGTCATCCGGCATAGCTGGAACCACATGAGCTGGAGCTGGTGCGACTGGCGCAACTGGAACAACTGGTGCAGCTGGCTGAACTGGCTGAGCTGGAGCTACCCCAGGTGTCTGTAAACCCTGAACAACCTGCTCGGGTGTGCGAGCATCGGGGGTCTGATGACCACCCCCGGTCTGAGAAGTAGCCGACGCGGTAGTAGCTGAAACTGCTTGAGCCAGGCCAGTACAGACGGACAAGATCTGAGCCAAAGCCTCCTGGAGACCAGGAATCACGATGGGCACTGTCGGTGCCTGAACAGGTGTTGCTGGAGAATCTACAACTGGAATTTGACCCTGAGCCTGGTCAACTGGTGCTGGAATCTAACCCTGAGCCTGGTCAACTGGTGGGTCAGCAGGTACTGTCCCTGCTGCCCTGCCTCTACCGCGACCACGGCCTCTAGGTGGCACTGGCGGTCGTCCGCCACGTCCGTTAGCACGGGTTCTCGCCATCTGCGAGAGAATAGAATACGGAAATTTAGTTTTCTCATAATAACAAGCCGCACGATTTGAATTTCAAGAAAGTTAAGTGTTTCCTAAAGGTTCTGTAGCCTCCCGAGGATAGATACGGACGTCTACGTATCGATCCGCGAGACTCTACCAAACCGGCTCATGACTCGCGAGGCCTAGTAACCTAGGCTCTGATACCAACTTGTCACGACCCCAAACCCGGTCGTGAT
>NW_017696814.1:0-3157 GCF_001879085.1 Nicotiana attenuata
CCAAACCCCCCCCATTCCCTTTTTCTCTCACCTCTCTCTTCCCCTCCTCTTTCATCTTCCTCCCAAATAAACCCTAAATCCCCAAATTCCCTCACTTTCTTCTTCTTCCACTCACTTCCACACACACAACCCATCCCTTCCATTCATCCTCAAGGTAAGCTTCTCTATTCTCTTCTCTTTTCTTCACATAACTTAGTGTAATGTAGTTTCAATTAAGCCCTAGGTAGTGTTGTAGTGTAAAAAAATAATTCTTTCCTTTTGTCCATTATTTGCTTCTTTTGGCCATGATTGATGCTTAAATGGTTGGGTTTTTATTGTGCTTAACTTGTGGGGGATTTTTAGAATGTTTGGAGGCCTAAACAAAATTTTTAGGGTGAAGCTTGGTGGAGGGGCTTCAATGGCCGAAAATTGGGGTGTGTGGTAAACTTTTGGAGCACTTTGTGCCCTTCATGTTTTGTGATAGTGGTAGCATTTGCAATGATTCACTTGTTGGAGATTGTGTGGGGTATTATTTGGAGGAATTGACCAATTGATAGTGGTGTGAGGCAATAGTAGAGGTTGGCCACTTTAGGCAACTTACTAATGGGGTATACTGGCATTGATTGACAAAAGAAAACTGTTTGGTGCCATCAGGTGGCGAAGTCTGAGTAACCATCCAAATGGCACATGTTAGGATGCATCTTATTGTTGCCCTGAATTGTTTGCAGGTAATATGGCCCAAAAACGGCAAAAGAGCTCGGCAAGCACTTCCCAAGTGCCAACATATGACGCCACCAGGTTCCAGTCACTGGGGGCAGAGGACGCATTTCATGCTAAGGCCACCAAAATCTTTGTCCCTGAGATTCCTGTTGACAGGGCTGCCCTCCGTATGGAAAATGTAGACATGTATGAGGAAATCCGACGGAGGGAGATGGAGTTCTTGTTTGATGAGCCTGAGACGGCAAACCCGATGATAGTACGGGAGTTCTATGCGAACTGCCCGGAACATGTGTGCCGGGATGTGATTGTGCGGGGCAGGGTAGTAGATGCCTCAATTCGGAAGATTCGCCAGGTTTTGCGGCTGCCCCAGTTCACTGGTGACATTGATCATTACCACGACGCCCAAGGGGTCACTTGGGACACCATGATTGCGATAATCTGCGCAGGGGGTCAACCACTCTAGATACAGGAAAACATTACCCTTCACTCCAAGTCGTTCACACATGAGGCCAAGTGCTGGTTCACCATCATTTGCAGCCGGTTCTTTCCCATGAGCAACACGACAGATGTGAACCACCTACGGGCTCTATTGGTGTGGTGCTTCGTCACTAAGAGAGACTTTGATGCAGCGAGACTTATTGGAGATGAAATGATCCTTCGGTCATCTCTGCTATCTAAGGGGTTTTACTTCCCCTCACTTGTGACGAGGTTGTGTCTGCTAAAAGGTGTCCCCACCAGTCCTACAGATGGAGCTTTGCCCGCAAAAACACCATTCAGAGCTTCAAAGATCACAGTGGGCAGAGATGCACCCACAACCATTGAGCTTGATGATGAGGATGACGCCACAGCACCCATGGCACCTTCCAGGAGATCCTATGAGGGAGCCGAATCCTCTCGGCGACCCCATACTGGGGCAGGGTTCTCTAGATCACAGTCCAGCCGGCCCATGTTGCGTTCTATGGAGGAAGAGGTGGCAGATCTTCGCACCTCAGTGATGGCCTACATGTGCGTATGGATGCCATGTCTCAGAGGCAGGCCAGGTCTGAGAACCGGATGATGGCTTAGTTCTGTGCTTTGGGGAGGGCTTGTCATGTGGACCCCAGCACCGTCTCCGACTCCGACTGATGCTCAGGGAAGTTTTCTTACCCTTCTGCTCTTTATTTGTGATATGGCATGGGGACATGCCATAATCTTTTTGTGTGGGGTGGGAGACTTGCTTTAGTGGTGTATTGTTAGTGTACATATACATTGAGCATGTTGTAGTTCTGTATCTTTGTTGTAGTGTATAATTGGGTGTACTCATCTTACAAGTAACTGACTTGGCCCAACGACGGATACTTGTCGACGGGTCTCTTGAGGGTCAAAGTCGAATTTAAAAAAAAATATTAGAAAAGGTAGGGGACTCTTCCTGAGGACGGACCACTTGGACAGTACTCTTGAGGGAAGTAGTCCACTTAGAATTTTTACTTTTTATTTTTTAGGTAGTGTAGTAATTCCCCCTTGGTTTTTCTTTTGACCACGGTTCTTTTCCAAGGGCTTTTCTTGAACCGGGTTAGGTAGATTTTTCTTTGATATTTTTAGGACCCTGAGGACTCTCTTGGACTAAGATGGGTAAGGGCAAGAATGCAACCTGTAATGTACACACCTGCTAATAACTAAACGAACTTGAGGGTGCGACGTCTAGGCTCGTTTGTAGACTCGTATATTATGCCTTAATTGTGCACACCTTGTCTTGCTTGAACGCTCATGGGAGTGTGTTGACAAACTAATTCGGAATGAGTTACATGCCAAGTGTGTGTGAGGTAATACCTGTATTCTGTGCTTGCATGCGATACCTAGAACTTGCCCGGTGTGTTTGCAAAGCGAAATAGAAGTTGTTTGGTCTTAGAGATGATTGAGGCATTTCTTTGTGTAGCCGGTCTAATTATGAATCCACCTGTACGTATCACCATAGTTAACCCCTTTGAGCCTAAAGCCTGTTTCTTTGATAACCTTGCAATAACCTACATCCATGTGTTGAATAGCTTGACTGTTTGACCCTTTTGCCTCCTAGAAGCACTTGAATTGTTAAAGATCATGTAAAAGTCAAAGTGTGGGGTGATAAGGGAGTAGGAAAAGGAAATCAAGAAAATACATGAATGGTGCAATGGTAGTTGAAAAAAAATTTTGAAATATAGAAGAAGGACCTTGCAAATAGGTGGTCCTAAAATAGTGAATGGCAAGAAAAGCCAGTTGCACCTAGGGAAGTGGGGGTAGCTTATGAAACAAGTGTGGAAGAATGACTGGGCTGAACATGGAAATCGGAATAAAGGAAGAATGTATTAAAAGTGCTTAGGGAGGTTAGTCACTATATCCAAATATATCCTACCCGTCCCTTAGCCTACATTACAACCAAATAAAGACCTCTTGATCTTAGACTAAAACAACTCGATTAGTAGAGTATTACACTAAAGGCAAG
>NW_017696815.1:0-3157 GCF_001879085.1 Nicotiana attenuata
AAGGAAAGCTTTATTGAGGTATGTATGGCTAAAACCCCATCTTTTAGAAATCGAGCTTCATCGGTGTTTGTGTGAAAATGGTAAGGTTAAAGTTGAATTGTTGCATCGATTATTATTTTACATGATTTGGTGTTGTAACCTTATATGCGTGAAATATGTGTCTCAACAAGATCAACGTGCTGTCTTGATAACTTGAAAAGGGGCAAAAGATATGAATTATGTATTGAATTGCTTAGACCTCAAATTTAGATTGAAGTTGCATTATTGTGCCATCTACGTGAAATCTTATCTATGCTTACAATTTAAATTGCTCTTGCGTGCACCTACTATCCTAAATGGCAAAGCATATATTGAAATAGGGAACGGTGTGAAATATGGCCTAGTGCCAAGAATGATGTGATAAAGTTGTGCCCCAAGTGCTTTTGAAATGATAGATGTGAAATGAAAGGATTAACGAGAAGGGAACAACGCCTTGGTAAGGCGGCCTAGCCGATCGGGCCGAGATCGGACTCCGCTCAAGATAGCGGTGGTATTGTGAATGGATTCTGAAAAAAGGGAAAATGAGATTTGATTGGAGTATATGTCTCGAACGAGGCAACCTAGCCGATCAGGTCGAGATCGGACTCCGCGCAAGATAGCGACGGTATGGTGAACCATGTTTAATAGTGTGAAATGCCCTAAACTAAAAGCTGTGGAAAATGATGTGAAAGTTTTATGATTCTTTTATTTGATAATATGGTGATCGTTTGAGTTATACTTGTGATTTCTTATTCTTGTATGAAAGTTCTTTCTAACTACATGGTGTTTATTTATACATACTAGTGCTATTCGATGGCACTAACGTCCCTTTTGCCGGGGGCGCTACGTCTTTAAATGGATGTAGGTGTTTCTATAGCAGGCAGTGTTGTTCGTAGCTAGTGCCGCATCATCCTTTCAGCTGACTTGGTGAGCCCCACTTCGTTTCGGGGTCCTGTTTTATCTGTTTATCATGTACTTTGTATTTGAGGTATAGCCGGAGCCTTGTTACCGGCATTTCCATATTACATTACTCTTCAGTTGTGTTTAGAGGCTCCGTAGACAGGTTGTGGGTAGTGTCGGGTATTGGAATTTAAGTAGATATATTGATGTTTGGCAAAGATTTTTAAGACTTGTAATATTTTGATAATTATGACTTAAGCTGCTAATGGAAATAAAATGGAAGTTGTTAATGAAATACTTACAAAGTATGATTAATGGAGTCCATCTCCTCCTTATTCATGAATTAGTTTGGGTAGAATGAAACCTAACAGGCTTGCTCAGTCGGGTTTACTCGGTTGAGCGCCGGTCGTGCTCCTGGGTTCTTGGGGCGTGACAAGCTTGGTATCAGAGCCTAAGGTTTTAATGTGTCCTAGGATGTCTCAGAGCCGTGTCTAGTAGAGTCCTTCTTATCGGTGTGTAGTCGACCACATCTATAAGTTGGAGGCTATTCGAACAATTAGGAATTTCACACTTCTTTGATACTCCAGATCGTGCAGTAGAGCTCGAGATAGGGAGCTAATTTCCATTCTATGTCTCAATCTCAAGATGAGTAATCCATGATTTTGGAAGCAGTAAGGAGGGAATAACCCCACCATTGAATATGAGGGAGATTGCCCAAGCGTTTGCTTGGAGAATGTATTGAGCCTTGGAGGGATTGGTAGAACTTGTTGCTAAGGGGAGTACCCTTATTCCTATTAATGTCTCTGCACCACCAGATCATGTAGTATATCAGTATGTTACCAACGTGCGTCAGGGATGTGGAGTCGAGGGGCATCGATTAAGCTATTGCCCTATCAACCTAAAGTCACCAGGCAAGTCACTCCTTAGTACATCAACATGAACAACACAAAATTTCTACTTGTTGTATATGTACATCCATAGTGAAGAGTTCTCATAAACATGGTCTTAACAAGATGTTGAATCACAAAACATTGCATGCACCTACTCTTTGAACGAGACGTATTATTCATGAAACCTCCTGATCACAGTTCTCCTACTTACAGCCTCCTATGGAATTGAGCTCTATAAATATGTTCTTGAATTGAGTTATAACACTATTAATACTTCCCACTTGCTTTCCTAAATTCTAAACAAGGGACCATACATGACAAATTTCTTACAGGATCTTTTTATTTAAATGGACAACATCTGCTCATTTGTGCCTGTGCATGCACCGTCGTAAAATTTACCTGTGTGGTGTCAAGTTCCATGTAAAACATCCCAGTGTTGCGATCCTTCTCGAGTCACTCTTTTACTCACTTGTGTATATGGCTTATATGGTTTTAACAGTCACTCTACTCTCTTTCGTGTATCATCACGAAACCTTCTCACTGTCTAGTAACATAAGAGCATACATCAGCACCTATCATATGAGTTCATGTCAATCGAAATGGTCACCATGTGCATAAAGTCTTTCTGAAAATCGAGTTCCTCACATTCCCGTCATAGGAAGATCTTGTGTCGCCATCTTAGTATAACTATCTAGTAACATAAGAGCATACATCAGCACCTATCATATGAGTTCATGTCAATCGAAATGGTCACCATGTGCATAAAGTCTTTCTGAAAATCGAGTTCCTCACATTCCCGTCATAGGAAGATCTTGTGTCGCCATCTTAGTATAACTATCGTGTCCACTTGGGACATCCCGCAGTAAGTAGCTCACTTTGTTCCTAGTATCGTGGTTGCCCGTGGCGTAGTCGTGTATTGAAGTTGGGAGTTAATATAGTAGAAGCATGTCTAGCTCCTAACAAATGTTTATTTTCTCTTTACACCTCCACAACATGTGATAATTGTGCTCCTTAGTTAGTGAATTCATTGTGCTAGTTTCCCAACACTTGTTCGATAACCATGAGAGAACATATCCTTCTAGGTGTCATTGTAACACTTTCTTTCTCGTAAGAACCCTTACTAGGCTCTCCGTCAAGACCAAGCGCACCTTTGGAGGTTATCGTAGCACAACGCCTGTTTCTCCTGTTTTCTGTCTTTCATTAGCATCTGGGTATTTCTCAAGTCAAAATCCATGGAGAACTCATTATGAATTTCTGCAAACCTTCCATGATTATTTTATACTATCTCATTGGGTTCCCACCCCACTTCAAGTTCATCAAGGGTTGATAGCATGCTGCAATTACTGAGG
>NW_017696816.1:0-3157 GCF_001879085.1 Nicotiana attenuata
TTATACAGGTAAGTGGACTTTGTTATTGTTTTATGGTGTAATTGAGGTTCAGTTGGTGGTATTAATGCTATGCATTCATTCCAATGGACTTAAATTACATCTAAACAATACCATAAGGACAAAATGTGCATCTCATCAACAACAGCAGACACAAAATCAACAAACAGTGTATAATAGGCATATAAGTCTAACAGACATACCAATCATATCTATAATCTACGGTTTAAGGTGGCTACAGGTGGTGGTATTAGTACTACGTACTCAATCCACCGGAGTTAAATTAGATCTAGACTATAGAGTGGTTGCAAAGAACATCAATGGCAATATATCATACAAGATTATAGGTTGTACAAACATGACAATACTGACAGAAAGAAAGGACAAACATGCACAGTTTTTGGGGCTTATACTTGTACAGTTTGCAGACAGTAAAATCATTATTGTTAGTGATTTTAACTGGATGATGCAAAATGACGAGGAAAGGAATAAGGACAAGAGGTACAGAAATGAAACACATTTAGGTCTTTCTATTACAACAATCTACAAGGGGAGGGAGAGTACAAACTCGATTAAAGCTCTCATAAGCAACTCCAATAGGGTACAGCAGGGCGTGGTCGACGGTGACTCTGAAGTTTGGCATTTCAGAACAGCTGCAGCTAAGCAAGAGATTTTGGAAGTCCATCTTAACCTCTCCAACGCGATGCACAAGGATCCAGGAACATACAAGAACAATCAGGCAAGAAAAGATGTTAGACCATTGGATTTGAACGAAAATGAACAACACAGTAGAGAGAAGGAGGAGAGAGGAGGTCGATATTACCTATGTCGGCTGCACTTGGAAATGAATGGACAAATACATACATATGTGAATATATGTGTAATAAAGAGGCAGATAGTGGAATACACGCGTCCAGTGGCAAAGCTGATGGACAGGAGGCTACGTTTGCAATTACAGGGTGTTAAAAATTGGGCTGGATGGTGGTTATATATCCAAATGGGAAATATCGATGGTATGGGCTTATTGGTGAGCCCACATGTAAGTACAAGTGACACAGTTGGGCTGGTTAATGAGCAGAAGGTTGGTTATTTGGCCTGGTTTTTGGACTGCAGTGTTATGTGGTTAGATTGGATTAGAAAATTGGGCTGGGTTGGAGTTATTGTATCATGGAGTTGTTTGAATAGCCAATATATGTTTACACATATGTGGCTATTTAATAAACTCAATAATTTGCGGAATGTGGCTACTGAATCGAAGGTGAGGCTGGTTATGCAAATCAGAGGCGGAAAAATGGAGGCTATGGCTATTTCGGCAATGCTGGAGCTGGAGGTGAAATTTCGAGGCTATTTTTGCAAATCACATTTAACTGCAGGGCTGACCGTACTGGACAGTGGCTGTTTCTGCAAATTCAACAGTGGCCATATTGGGCCAAAAGCTGCGGACTACAATTGTGTCCAAAATTGGACTTTTTCTTGGATTATTTTTGAGGCAATTTTGAGTAGAATTTTTATGATATCAATTTTGAGTATAATGCTCAATTTTGATAATAGGTCATATGTAGAATTTTATTTCATTTTCGTACATCCGTTAGGATTTCATGACATTGTGCTTGTTTGTTTTATTTATAAATAAAAACTAGCCCTAGGCTATGCCTAGTGGATTGCTTAAAAAAAAAAAACCCTAAACCCCAGAATTCTCTGCCTTCTCTCTAGAAAATAGGCGACTAGAGAGAGAAAGTTTGTTTTGTTCGATTATGGCCTCGCCGGCCGGCGGCCAGCCACCACCAGTGGCTGGGCAGCCTACCCAACCACCCCCAACAACTACCCAGCCCCCCACGACAACCAATAACAGTCCACAACCTATGAATTATGCTAATGCTGTGCGCCCAGTTACGAAAGCTACTGGCAGTCATGAACGAAATCCTAATATTGAGCCTATTACGTTACGTCGTGCACAATTCTTTCAAGGCCAGCCTACAATCTGTTTTACAGAAGCAGAAGTTGAGCGTATGAATCAAATTGAAGGTTTACAATATGCAGTGGTTTGTAAATTTTCTTATGGTTGGCCTGATCTTAATGAAATACGTCGCATTGTTCCAATTCAATGTGGTATTAAGGGTGAATGCAAAATTGGATACTTACGAGATAGGCATATTTTGATTAGACTCACATTGTGGCAAGATTTTGTAGACTTCTCATCCAAAGGAGTTTATTATATTAAAGATAAGTATGGTGAGGAATATCAGATGAGAACTCTTATTTATGATTCTAAATTCAAAGCAGGTGAGGAAACACCCAAGGTCATGGCTTGGATTTCTTTCCCTAATTTGCTGCCAACTTACTTTGTTAAAGAGTGTTTGTTTTCATTAGCATCAGCAGTTGGAAAACCATTGCATCTTGATCAAGCTACTGTCAATAAAACTAGGCCTAGTTGTGCTCGAGTGAAGGTCTTGATTGACCTTTTATCTGACCTGCCTAAGAAGGTACGCATGGACATTGTGAATGAAGATACTGGAGATATTAGAACAGAATGGGTAAACATAAACTATGACTATTTGCCAAAGTACTGTAAAGAATGCAAATTGAAGGGTCATGACATGTTTGAGTGCTGGAGGTTGCACCCTGAACTTATGGCAAATAGAACTGAGGAGAAACAACATAATACAGATACAGTATCCCAAGGTAACAAGCTTACTGCGCCTTTAATGATCCTATCAAGTGGTAAAGTGGTGGGAAACCAAGTTGCACAATGGAAAGAAGTTAAGAAGAGAAGAGTACAAGGTAAAGAGAAACAGATAGGTGATGAGACCACTAATGGAAAAACAATGGTTCCAGTTGATCAGCAGAAGGGAGGTATAACAGGCAAACAAGAAATTAATAAAAGGAGTGTTCAAGATATGGTTCCAGCTGATAAGAAAAGAGATCAGGTGCAAACTGATAATAATTTTGCCATATTAGAAGTGGAGGAAAGTGATGACAATGCCAACAATCAATTAGCTTTGGTGGAGACTATGAATGCAGTACCTGTGTCAAAGGGAACAGGAATTTTGAATCCTGTAGCACCAGCATTTATACCCACCTCTCCTGGGAATACAAAGAGAAGGAATGATGGGACAAATAACACAAAAAACATGCCAGCTGTAGTGTAAATCCAGCAGGA
>NW_017696817.1:0-3157 GCF_001879085.1 Nicotiana attenuata
CCAAAAAGAAACAAAGGTTCAACTAAGGCTATGGTTGCTGCTTGGGGAGAAACATCAGATGAGGACTCTGAAGATGAAGCTGAGGAGGATCAAGCTCTAATGGCCATCGGAGAATCAGAAGATGAACAGGAGGTAAGTATTCTACACCTTAAAGAAAAAATTAAGTTCCCGTCTAAGGAAAAACTGGCTGATCTGCTGATGGACTTCATAGATGAGTCTGAAATAATAAACAGTGAGAAGGATGTTCTGTCTAAGGAATGTGTTATCCTAGAAGAAAAATGTAAAAGGTTAGAGTCTAGGGCTGATGAGAGCGACAACACAAATACTGAGTTGAAGAACCAGGTTCATCAACTTGAAAATAAGATTCTAGAACTTGGATTTGAAAATATTAAACTGAAATTAGGGACAGGAAAGAAAAGGGCTGATCAATCATTTCTCACCCTAGAGGAAAATCTAGGAAAAATGAAAGATGAACTGTACAAGAAAGATGAATTAATTAAAGTCCTAAAAGAAGATTTAGGAAAGGTAAAGCATGAACTAGACAGAACATGCAAATGGAACAAGGCTTCTGATGCACTCTCCTGGCTGCAAGAACATCGTAGTAGCAACAAGAGAGGACTTGGATTTGGGACACAAGCTCCAAAATGGGATCCCAAAAACAAGTATCTCACACTTCCTGAGAATAAGATCTGCACACACTGTGGTAATACTAGCCATTACAAAAATGAATGTAATGCAAGAGAAAAGGCCAGTCAAAAGAACAAAGCCTTTGTTCAAGAAAAGCACAAACTGCCTGGTTGGGAAAAGAAAAATTTAATTCATCCTTTTGCCCATAGAAAGGGACCCAAACTAGTTTGGGTTCCTAAGACTAACCCATGATTTCTTTTTGCAGGACCAAGTGAAGGGAAGTAGCCAAATATGGTACATGGATAGTGGCTGCTCAAAACATATGACTGGTAACAAGAACCAGTTCCTTTCACTTGAGAACCTAAAAGGAGGTAATGTCTCCTTTGGAAATGAAAAGAAAGGTGAGATCATTGGTGTTGGAAAGGTAGGAAAGACAGACTCTCATTCCATTGAGAATGTCTATTTGATAGATGGCTTAAAATATAGCCTGATAAGTGTGTCACAACTGTGTGACAGAGGTAACCTTGTGGCTTTCACTTCCACAAAATGTTTTTTGATTAGCCTTACTACTGACAAAATTGTTTTGCAGGGAAGGAGAGTTAACAATATTTACATTGTAGATCTGTCAACTCTCCCTGAAAATGAACTAACTTGCTTGAGTGTGTTAATTAATGATCCCCTCCTTTGGTACAAAAGACTTGGCCATGCCAGTCTAAATCAATTGAACAAATTAGTCTCCAAGGACTTGGTGATAGGGTTACCTAATATCAAGTTCAAGGAAGACAAAGTTTGTGAGGCATGTGCAAGGGGAAAGCAGGTAAGGTCATCCTTCAAACCTAAGAAAATGGTAAGTACGTCCAAGACGTTGGAACTGGGTATTGTTTCTAACTTCTAAAGATGAAGCATTTGAAATGTTCACTACTTTTATTAGAAAAACCCAGAAACAATTAGGAAATCAACTTGCATCCATTAGGTCTGATCATGGAACTGAATTTGAAAATGCACAGTTTGCTAAATTTTGTGATGAAAATGGAATAGATCATAATTTTTCTGCCCCTAGGACTCCTCAGCAAAATGGGGTAGTGGAAAGGAAGAACAGAACCCTTGAGGATATGGCAAGGACCATGCTACTTTCCAGTAAACTACCTCATAGCTTCTGGGCAGAGGCTATAAACACTGCTTGTTATATAATAAATAGATGCATGACTAGACCTCTTGTAGAGAAAACTCCCTATGAGTTACTTAAAGGGAGAAAACCAAACATATCCCATCTTAGGGCTTTTGGGTGTAAGTGCTATGTGCACAATAATGGCAAAGACTCCCTTGGTAAGTTTGATCCCAGAAGTGATGAGGGAGTATTCTTGGGATATTCTTCACATAGCAAAGCATATAAAGTGTTTAATAAAAGAACTCTATGTGTTGAAGAGAGTGTACATGTTGTGTTTGATGAATCTAACACTCTTTCTGAGAGACAGGAACATGAAGATGAAGCCATTGGACTGGTGAGACAATTGACTGAAGCCACAGCACAAGTCAAAGTGGCATCAAAGGAAGGAGTAGGTGATGGAACATGTCCTCTCACCCAGGGCAACCTGACAGGGGGAACCAATCTGAAGGATCTTGTACCTGAACCTGTTCCTCTGCAGCATAACTATGAAGGAGAAACTAGCAGGAACCAGATGGTGGGGAAATCTTACAAGTACCTGAGTTCTCACCCCATTGAGAACATCATCAATGATCCAACGTCCGGGGTCAAGACAAGATCACAACTGAAGAACATGTGTGCATTTGATGCTTTCTGTCCCTCATTGAACCTAAAAATGTGAGTGAAGCTCTACAAGATGCAGATTGGGTCAATGCTATGCAAGATGAGCTCAATCAGTTTGAAAGAAGCCAAGTCTGGCACTTAGTTCCAAAACCAAAAGACAGGTCAGTCATTGGGACAAAATGGGTCTTCAGGAACAAACTAGATGAAGATGGAACAGTTACAAGAAATAAGGCAAGGTTGGTGGTTCAAGGCTATAGTCAAGAGGAAGGCATTGATTATGATGAGACTTTTGCTCCAGTGGCTAGACTTGAAGCAATTAGATTCCTCATAGCCTTTGCAGCACATATGGAATTCACTCTTCATCAAATGGATGTCAAAAGTGCCTTCCTAAATGGCTATCTCAAAGAAGAAGTGTTTGTGAGACAACCTCCAGGATTCGAAAGTAAAGAATGTCCTGATCATGTATACAAGCTAGATAAAGCTCTCTATGGTCTCAAGCAGGCCCCAAGAGCTTGGTATGAAAGATTGTCAAAATTCCTTCTGGAGCATGGGTACAAAAGAGGTAAAATTGACAGCACTTTGTTCCTAAGGGAAAAAGGTAAAGATCTTCTTGTTGTACAAATATATGTTGATGATATAATATTTGGGGCCACTACAGATAGGTTGAGCAAGGAATTTGCTAAATTAATGGGAAGTGAGTTTGAAATGAGTATGATGGGCGAACTAAATTTCTTCCTAGGCTTGCAGATCAAACAAAGTCCA
>NW_017696818.1:0-3156 GCF_001879085.1 Nicotiana attenuata
TACCCAATGGTCAGCACTACCCAGCTACAGCAAGGCTCCGATCTTTGCACTAACAATACGGCTAGAGTACGAAGCCTGTATCATGGGCATGAATATGGCAATTGACCAAGATGTTGAAGATTTACTAATCATGGGGGACTCTGGTTTGATTATCCGGCAAGCCTAGGGAGAGTGGGAGACTCGAGATGTTAAGCTCATTCCCTATGACAGCATGTAGAAGATCTCACCAAGCGCTTCAAGTCGATAGAGTTCAGGTATATCCCTCGGTGTCACAATGAACTAGTCGATGCACTCGCCACTCTAGCTTCAATGCTGCCTTACCCAGGCAATGCCTATATTGACCCTCTGGAGATTCAAATCAAAGAAAAGCACGGGTATTGTAATGCGGTCGAGGCGGAACCCAGCATTCAGCCCTGGTATCATGATATCAAGAGATTTCTGAAAACACAGGAATACCCCGAGCAAGCCACTGGAGATCAGAAGAGAACCATTAGACGGCATGCGAGCGGTTTCTTCTTAAGCGGTGATGTTTTGTATAAAAGGACCCCGGACCTCAATTTGCTAAGATGTGTTGATGCCGAGGAAGCCGGAAGAATTATGCATGAAGTACACGCGGGAGTATGTGGACCTCATATGAATGGCTATGTGTTGGCAAAGAAAATTCTGCGAGCGGGGTATTACTGGATAACTATGGAAAAGGACTGTTTCAGCTTTGTTCGAAAATGCCATCAATGTCAGGTGCATGGTGATTTGATTCATGTAACTCCAACAGAACTCCATCCGATGTCAGCACCTTGGCCATTTGTTGCTTGGGGTATGGATGTCATTGGGCCGATTGAGCCAAAAGCTTCGAATGGGCATAGATTTATATTGGTGGCAATTGACTATTTCACAAAATGGGTTGAGGCCATCACTCTCAAGTCGGTCACCAAGAAAGCTGTGGTAGACTTTATGCACTCCAATCTCATTTGCCGCTTTGGCATTCCTGCAACTATTATTACCGACAATGCCGCAAATTTGAACAGTCGTCTGATGGGAGAGGTATGTCAACAATTTAAGATAACGCATAGAAACTCTACTCCTTATCGGCCAAAAGCCAATGTTGCCGTTGAAGCAGCAAATAAGAACATCAAGAAGATTTTGAGAAAGATGATTCAAAGCTCCAGGCAATGGCATGAAAAGCTACCTTTCGCACTACTCGGCTATCGTACCACAGTGCGTACATCAATTGGAGCGACACCGTACTTGTTGGTTTACGGTACTGAAGCTGTCATACCTGCGGAAGTAGAAATTCCTTCACTCCGGATAATCGTTGAAGCGGAGATTGAGGACAGTGAGTGGGTTAAGACCCGACTAGAGCAATTGGCATTAATTGATGAAAAATGGATGGCCGCAGTTTGTCACGGGCAGTTATACCAACAAAGAATGGCCCGCGCTTATAACAAGAAAGTGCATCCCAGGAATTTTGAAGTGGGACAGCTGGTACTCAGACGCATTCTCCCTCATCACCAGGAAGCAAAAGGGAAGTTTGCCCCTAATTGGAAAGGTCCATACATAATCCGAAAGATATTGCCAAGAGGAGCACTGTATCTGGGAGACATCGAAGGAAATGACCCTGAAACAGCAGTCAATGCAGATGCAGTCAAAAGGTATTATGTCTAGGCCTCTTGCGATGATGGCTTTTGTGCAATTGAGATGACGAAGGCTTTCTTTCTCGCTACCCAAATATTATCAACCCTTCGTAAACCCTTTGAGCCGGTTACGCTTCTTTGGCTACCCTCTTTGGAACCCGAAAGTACAAAAAAAAAAAGAGAAAAAAATATATATGATGAAAGAAAAAAGAAAAAAAAGAAAGAAAAGAAAAACAAAAACAAAGAAAATTGTTCCCCTGAACAACGTTTGACTTGATTCCGAAAGGATACGTAGGCAGCCTCTCGCTGAGGTCCAGTAACACCAAAACAAAAATCCCAATTTCCCCAAAAAATAAAATTGGGGCAGATAATATAATGGTTCGGCCATGAATCCGCCGAAATGGTTCCAAAGTTGTAGTTCCGCCCAAAATTCTTTTTACCCCAAAACCTGGTCCAAGTCCTTCCGATCAATTGACAAAGGCAGGGAAGTGGCAAACGTTATTGTTGGAATCTGACACAATGCAAATTGAGAGAAATAAAATGAGAGAGTCTTATCGGTGAAAACCTTCGGGCACCATAAGGCGATGGTGAGTAGAGAAACTGAAAATGAGAGAGTCCGCTTAGTGAAAACTCGCAAAGAGCACTATCGGGCGACAGTGAGAAGAGAAATGAGAGAGGTCGATTAGCGAAAACCCGCAAAGGGCGCTGTCGACTGAAAAGAAGACACCTCATCACTAAAAGAGTCCTGGCAAGGTTCCCTGGTTTTGAAATACGGATCAATGGGTTCACGAGAAGCTGGAAAGTTTGTGTGGGTCGGGCGTCCAGTCCAAGAAGCATGTCATGTTCATTTGAAGCCAGCATGCACCCCAGATAAGTCCTCCTTTTCCCCCGAAAGGGACGCTTCTCCTTAAAATCATATGCTTGCCTTTTGCATACTTTTTCTTTGAATCCTTTTCAGTTTAACTCTGATTCCGTAACTAGTACAAAGAAAAGGTGGCAGGACCGGCTTCACAGGGCTCCGCCTGGTCAGAGTCGAAGAAAATACCCAGCCTCAGCGAGTGCGTCAGGCCAATCCCGACTGACCATAGTGGTTGATGCCTTCGAAGCAAAAACATTGGAAAAGAAAGAAAATCAAAGGCAAGGGCAGAATAAAGTGAAAAGGTCAGAGCCCACACGGGGCGAGTCATAATGAAATCCTGAAGGCTGAACCCGGTCGGTTTGAAAAGAGATTCACCCTCAAGGCAAACGAGCAGCAAAGTTCTCAGCGAAAATGGGGCCGGGATCAAGCAATTGAGATGATCAAGGCCACAAAACCAACCACCGTTTCAAACTAACAAATTGTTCTTTGTTGAAAACAGGTCTAACTCAAAGCAACCGTGCAAGAAGCAGGTGTAATCCAAAAGGAAATGAAATGCGCAAGCGCTGAAACAACTTTGCAGCAGGAAAACGACCAAAAAGGAAGTTTCCCCCCCAAATTCATTCATGCGTTTTGCTAAATAAAAAGGAAAATAAAAGAAAAGAAAAA
>NW_017696819.1:0-3156 GCF_001879085.1 Nicotiana attenuata
CGACTAAAATATGCAATTATAGCCTATCATCAACACCCCACACTTAAACCATTGCTCGTCCTCGAGCAATCAAACTCCACTTTTTTTATAGACACGACCTTTTTTAACAATTCTCCTAACTCATCACACCTGTATTTAAAATAGACTAAGCACAAAAGCGTAACATCTTCACCTCAAGATTTGACTCACAAGTACCACACGTTATTCACAACTCACCCACTTACTCTAATATAGAGGTGACTGACATTACCTTTCCTTCATGAATCAAGTGCCCTCACACAACAAAAGAGAGTAGTTCCACACAATAAAATTTAAGAACACTTAGGAACTCAAGATAGAAAGAATTCACTCACTCTCAGAAATAACATTCATATGCCACAAAAGATGCACCATAAGCTTGCCCGTAGTGTACTACTCCACTAATCGAGTTCATTCAATCTTGGATCAATTAGGACTTTATTTGGTTGTAATGCAGGCTACGGGACGGGTAGGATACATTTAGATATAAGAGTGACTACACCTCCCTAAGCACTTTAATACATACATTTTAACATTTAAACCCTATACTTATGTCAAACCAAAACTCCACCTTCACATCAATTTATATTACCCCATACTTCTTTAAGCACACTTACGTCAAGAGCCACCACTTATCAAGAAATTTTTTTTTTTCACAACAATCCAACTATTTTGTTTTCAATTCAAGTGGCTCTTCCTTTTTCAAAACAGTGCACCTTTCTCCTTATTTCATTAGTTCCACTCAAAAGCCAAACCAACCACCCCACACTTTATTTTACAAAGTTCATAAACAATTCAAGTGCTCATGAGAGGTTACAATGGTTCAAATAGATGGTTAATTCGAACAAATGGGTAAGGCTTGTAATGTGGTTGCCAAAGAAATAGGATTACAGGCTCAAAGGGGTTAACTACGATACATAATAATTAGGCGGGTAAAATATACATATCTGGCTCAACAAATAAATGCCTATATCACTTCCTAGACTGAATAAAACTACTATTTCGCTTTGCAAACACACGGGGCAAGTTCTAGGCATCAAATGCAATACACAGAATATCACAAAACCTTACACACACATGGCACATAACTCACTCAGGATTGGATTCATCAAGACACCCTAGTCAGAGCAGTTAAGCAAATTTAAGATCATACAATTTAAGGTACTTATACAAGAGTCAAAAACTAAGCCTAAGCGTCACAACCAAAGTACTCACTGTTCTCAAGGCATAACCAAGTCAAGAGATATTGCTTCAATTCAAAGCACAACACAATGGCTCTTATTCCTTAAAAAAACTAACTACACCCGGTTCAAATAAAACCCTTGGAAAAGAACCGTGGTTTAAAGAAAAACCAAGGGGTAATTGCTACACTACCTAACACAAAACAAAAAATCTTTTTGGTATTTTCTTTAGACTTACTTCCCTCAAGAAAACTGTCTAGAAGATCCGTCATCAGGAAAAGTCCAACCTTTTAAAAAAAATTATTTAATTAAACGAACACAGCTAAAGTAGCATGAAAAGACACCCAGATAATCTCTTCACCCCACACTTAAAATTGTGCATTGTCCCCAATGCACACCCATACATACAAGAGGGTAAAAGAAACTCCCTGGTAGGCCAAAGGCTGAAGCACTAGCAGTTCATGGGCACTCAGACTTCTCCCAAGCTTGGTCTTTCGTGTGGGTACCTCACACTTAGTTCCAACCATTTGGTTTGCTGATGCATCCTTCCAATACCTTTGCTTTCCATGCTCCTAGAAAATAAAAAAATTGACACTACAAAAATAATACAATTAAAAAAATAAAAAAAATAAAAAAATAAATAAAAGAAAGCAATAAAGCTGGGATGCCTCCCAACAAGCGCTTGATTTAACGTCGCGGCACGATGTGAATCACTTTCTACCTCCACTTTAAACTTATGAATCGGACCCCAAGTTTTGATTCTGCTCTATGATCATGCTCCTAGGGTGGTGGAACAAATCTGACTGGCCCAATAAAACAATGTAGTATTCTGAACTTCTTGGCCTTTATATGAGGTGTGTAATCCCGACTTTCTGGCAAGAAGAATTCCAGAATGTAAGCACTTTGTTCCTCATTCCTTGACTCCTCAAATGGCTCGGACGACTCTATTTCCATATCATCATCTAAACACAATGTGGAAAAATGCTTGGAGTGAGGACCAATGCGCTCAACTACATGAATATTGGGACTATCTACATTCTCAACACTAATGACAATAGAGTCAACTAAATATGTATCCTCAATATCCTTGGTTGACTCTAGTATCTCTTCTACAACATCGGCATCCTCAAAATCTAGTGTGATTGATTGTTGGTGTTCTACTCTAGCCTCCTCCTCTAGCTCATCAATTTCTGTATCTAATTCACGCTCTTCTTGGATACTATTCACAATATTGGCTTGTTGAGCATTAAAAACTTCAACCAGTTGACTCATGTGAACTTTCAAGTTGTGAATAGTTTCCTCCTGCCTTTCTATCCGCAGTAGTAATTTACTCTGTTGTTCCAAAATGCACTTTAACATATCTTCGAGCTTCTTTAGGTCAGCTTCCCTAGGTTCTTTGTTCCTATTAACTTCACCAGAAAAAGAAGAACAATCAAAGTAAAGGGGTTGGGGGAAGGTAAGAAATATAAGCACAACCGTGAAAGTGACCATCTTGACCACCACACATATCACACACATTCCACACATAAGATTGAGTTGGTGCACAAAACTCGCTCTCAGGAATATTTTGATAATTTTGCCCTGGGTGGTTTCCTTCACAATATGCATAAGGAGGATCAAAAGTAGAATTACCAACAACAAAATTCTCATAATTCCATGATGTCATCTTTCTCAAATAAACAAATAAAACTAAAATTAAAAAAATCAAATAATAAAATAAAAGTTCAAACTTGAAACCTAGCAATATGTACACCTACAACTACACCGTTAGTTCCCCGGCAACGGCGCCAAAATTTGATCACGCCCAACTATGCCTTATAAAAAGGACTAAGCGGTCGTTGCAAATATAATCCGGTTTACAAGTCCGGAGTCGAATCCCACAGAGAACTAAGGTTTAGCTACAGCTGTTCACTATCACCAAGAAGACAAGCTTGAACAATTCCTAACTTATAGATAT
>NW_017696820.1:0-3156 GCF_001879085.1 Nicotiana attenuata
CAACTATTGTTTACAACGTTTGAGGAAGTTGATTATAAAGAATTTAGTGATTTCAACAAAGGTAATTGATAGGTTAATTCTCTGTGGGATTCGACTCCAGACTTGTAAACCGGATTATATTTGCAATGACCGCATTGTCCTTTTTATAAGGCATAGTTGGGTGTGATCAAATTTTGGCGCCGTTTCCGGGGAATTAACGGTGTTATCAATTACAATTGAAAGAAGTACAAAAATTCTTAGTGTAGTCAGTTTTCTCTATACCTAATTTTACATTGAAATTTTAATGTTTGTTGACTCGGTTACACAGGTGCATTCCTAGAAACTCATCGAGATCTGGTGAAGTATTAGAAGCATTATCAGATCCCGAGAAATTTTTCAGGGCTTTGAATCGGGCCAACCGACAAAACAAACAACAACCAACAACTGCACAATTTGAAACAAACATGGGAGATAACCAGGAAAACCCAGCAGCACCAATAGTGCCAGCGCCAGAGGCTGCTCTCTATGACTGGGCACAACCCACAGCTGAGAATCTATCCACAGCGATAGTAGTCCCGCAGATACAGGCTGAGTCATTCCAAATCAGGAATAACATGTTTCACTTGTTGCAGAATAAGGGACTATTTTCGGGGTCACAAGTTGAAGATCCTCAGCAGCACTTAAAGAATTTCCTGTCTATCTGCAAAACCCAAAGGCAACCCAATGTAACTCCGGAAGCAATCAAACTGTTATTGTTTCCATTCTCAGTGACAGGAGCTGCCCAAACTTGGCTGAATTCACTCCCCATAAATTCTATAGCAACGTGGGATGAGCTGGTCAAGCAATTTCACAACAAGTTCCATCCCCCTCACAAAACTGCTCAACAAATTGATGAGATTTTGAGCTTTAAACAGAGACCGATGGAGACTTTGCATGAAACATGGGAGCGTTTTAAAGGGATGCTGGTCATATGTCCACACCATGGTGTTCCAGATCTAATGTTGGGGCAGCGGTTCTACATGGGATTGTCAGATAGCGTAAAGAACATTGTTGATGCTTCAGCTGGTGGGGCATTCTTGAGCAAAACATGGAGAGAGGGCCAGAGTCTGCTTGACAAGATGGCACAGAATTCGGGCTAGGTAACCAGAAGTGCACCCATCACTCCAGTGGTGCACTCAGTGCCTTTAGATCCATCCAATTCTATGGCTGAAAACATGGCCACCTTATTGACACAGATGAGCATACTCATCAAAAAGGTGGAAGAGTCAGGGCAGAAACAGCAGGTACATATTGTTGATACTACTAATGGGGGCTGGTGCGCATCTTGCATTAGTTAGCCAGTTGGTAATCAGTGGAATATAGAACACGATCATCATCACTACCTTGAAGACATGAATTATGTGTCTAATTATGGCGGCCAGAGACAGGGTGGTCAGAATTGGGGTCAACAAAATCAGCAGTACAGGCCAGCACAGCCACAGTTCAACACCGGGAACATGGGAGGTATGAGACCCCCCAACAATATGGCACCTTACCCACGACCACAAGGATACAACAATCAGAATCAGCAGCAAGGGTATCACCCACCTCAGCAGTAGCATGGTGGAAGGCAGGAAGATGGGTTTGCTATACTTGAAGCAATGATGCAGCAGGTTATTGGGTCTAATGCAAAAATTAATGAGAGAGTCGATGCACATGATGCAGCAATCAAAAATATTGAGGTACAGGTGGGCCAGATTTCGATGTCTCTGAACAATCGTCCTCATGGGACACTACCTGCAGACACTCAGATAAATCCAAAAGATCAGGGACAGAAGCAGCTGATGGCGGTGAGTCTACGTAATGACAGAGATCTCGATGAAGAGCAATAAAGGGCTCGAGAAGCTAGACAGGCTGAGACATTCATACCAGTGCCCATCTAGCTGGATGAATCAACGAAACTGACAGAGGTGACAGTCCAGCCTACTCAAGAAGAAAATAGCATTCAGAATGAAACCGAGAAGGCAGCTGAAACTGTCCAGGAGCCAGTGGTTGATGTAGCAGCTGAGAAAGATCAGTCCCAAGTGATTGGGAATAAGAGACCCCCTGCACCTTTCCCCCAGAGGTTGGCTAAGTACAAAAAGGAGGAGCAATACAAGAAGTTCTTTGACATGCTGAAGCAAATCCAGGTAAATATACCATTGATTGAAGCTTTGAAGGAGATGTCTGGGTATGCGAAAATGATGAAAGACTTGATGTCCCGAAAGTTTGATTTTCAAGACTTGGCCACAGTTACTCTTACTCAGACCTGTAGTGCAGTGGTGACTAGACCAATTGCGGAAAAGCTGTCTGATCCAGGGAGCTTTACAATTCCATGCACTATTGGTAATTTTGCTTTTGCTAAGGCACTGTGTGATCTAGGGGCCAGCATCAATCTTATGCCCCTAGCAATTTATAAGAGGTTGGGCATTGGAAGAGCTAGACCCACCTCTATGTTGTTGCAGCTTGCTGACAGGACTGTGAAACGACCCTCTGGAATCCTAGATGATGTGCTAATTCAGGTAGGGAAATTTGTGTTCCCTGCACATTTTGTGATCCTAGACTGTAAGGTGGATGAAGAAATTCCCATAATGTTGGGAAGACCGTTCCTGGCCACGGGGAGAGCTTTAATTGATTGTGAGACTGGGGAGCTCAAGATGAGACTAAACGATGAAGAAATAACATTCAATGTGCAGAAATCTATGAGGCGACCAAGTGAATTCGCCAATTGCTCTCTAATTGATGTTGTGGATGTGATTGTAGAGACTGATGATGAACGACTGACTATCGAGGACCCTCTTGCTATATGTCTAATGAATTTGGATGAGGTAAATGGAGAGGATTTAGCGGAATGGGTGTTGGCGTTAGAGGGTAGAGGGTTCTGGGATAGACACCTAGAGTTTGAGCCCTTGCACTTGGAAAATCGAGAAACCCCTCCAGCCACGCCATCCATCGAAGAACCACCAAAGATGGAATTAAAGCCATTGCCCGCCCATCTCAGGTATGAATTTCTGGGACCTAACTCCACATTACCTGTTATTATCTCATCTAGTTTGTTAGATGTGCAGGCTCAACAACTATTGCAGGTACTGAAGGAGTGCAAGACTGCCATTGGATGGACCATGCCAGACATAAAGGGGATCAGCCCCGCCTACTGTA
>NW_017696821.1:0-3156 GCF_001879085.1 Nicotiana attenuata
CCGGTGCATATTGGCATAGTACGTCCCGGCCGGAACCATTTCCACGTGGTTCGAATATGGTGCGTCTCTCGAAGGTCATCTAAATGAGATTGTAATAAAACGCTGTGCTCCCAGGGAAGGTCAGGGCTTTTAGTCGAAAAATCCCTGCGAACATGCGTCTCCTTTGGAAGGACGTTGTCTACGCTGAGAGGAACAAGGGCCTTCTCCGCCTTTTCCCCTTCACCACCGGAAGATGGCGGAACCCTAGACGAGGCATTATCTTTGGCCTTTTTACTACCCTGTCCGCATTTTGTCATGATTATACTACTTAAGAAACGAAGCACTGACGATAGGAAGTGTGGTTTCAACAGAAGTGGGAGAGTCCCTCACAAAATAACGGTTACAGTAAAGAAAGACTAAGGTGTATATCAGAAAATGCTTTCCGAAGGATTGAAAATGGAATCAAATCGAACCTCTCTCATACTTATAAGGATAAGTTGCACAGGAATCGAAGAGTCATGATTCAAAACGTGCGTCGGAAACCAAAATGTCGCATCATCCTCTGAACCGCCTCGGGGGCAAATATAATAATGACGCATACAGGCGATGACGTCATTCCAAAAAGGAAGCCGCGCGTCAGTGGCTTAATAACGTCATATATTTCACTCCATTCGTATTGCCGCCCTGGGTCGAGGTCAAATTCTCCTAAGCCGAGGTTCACGTTTCCGCCCATCGAAGACGCCCACCGAATGCGTCTCCAACGAGCGGAGGGACTAACTGTATAGGGTCAAATTTGACTCTCAGCATCTCTACGCCAATGGGTACGCCCAATAAGTGTACGCCTGCCAACGTAGCGGGTACGACTCGACCGTGGGGGCAAAAGCGACATCGTTTAGGACTCAATGTCTTCACTAGGGAGACGTTACCTATCTTTGTAACTTTTTAATTCTTTCGAGGAAGGTTTCCTATTATATAAAGGAGACCTTCACATTGTAAAGAGGGGCATCTGATCTAATACAACTCTCTCATTTTTCTGGCTTTCTCTCTCTATCTCTACTTCAAACGAACGTATCTTATTGAGTTCATACTGTCCCTTTGCAATACTAGATCTACAACAATATTATCATCTTTGCATCTCTAGGATTATTATATTTGATTACGATTTACCCTTTTTCTACTTTTGATTGTTTTTTAGCTTACAAAGTGTATTGTTAACTTTTGAGCCAAACAATAGACTAAGAATAAGGAGGAGAATCAAAAATGGAAGTGAAGTGGTAGACAGATGTCATCCAAAAAATAAAAGCCGTGGGGCAGCAATTGAACTACAATACACGTGTCCATAAAAAAGAATAAATAAATTCAAGGAACAGTACAACCCATGTAACTCTTTATATACTAGGTTAGTGCAGTGCTCGTACCCCCTCTTCTCACTTATATATAGTAGTAATAGTAATAGTAATACACTACTAGTGGGTGTCCAAACTTACGGACTGTGGAGCATTAGTCTCCCAATAGGCATTATATCTGCATCTAAATTACTATTACATAAATTAGTTTGTCTTTCAAAAGAAGTACCTAAAATGTCTGCTCAAATATGTATGGCAGCACATATTGGAGTTGGAGGAACTACAAAAATAGCCGGTTTTCCAAAATGAGGTCCCTTAGCGTCTTCCTTTGGTAATGCATTTGCTACTCTATTTTGTTCCCTGAAAGTATGTGTGATCAACGGTTTGCCCAGTTCCTCCATTAATTTTCTGCATTCATTAACAATGGGTTTGTAAGTAAGATTTCCATGATTGAGCATGTTAATTACTTGAGTCAGTATTGATTTCTAATGGCATGAGGTTTTGCTGTTTGCAATCCATGCAGACGGGCTGTCAGTTCTGCCCTGTTGTAAGCAGCATGCGTGATGCTTCCCATAAAGCATATCACCCAGCTCTCTTGATAACTCCTAAATAACACCACCTGTACCAGCAGCTCCTGGGTTTCCTCCGGAGGAACCAACATTGTTGAATTTGAAAAAAACTCCCCTCTCTGGGGGTTTGCTTCTATTGCTTTCAGGGGCGGAGCCAGCCCTTTGGCTACGGGTTCGAACCCAGTAGCTTTGGTCCAAACCTTATATTTTTCTTAAGAAATTTATTGAATACGTACAGATTATTAAGTTAGAACCCAATAACTTAAAAGAACTAGAATCCTGAACCCATAAACTTCAAATCCTGACTCCGGCTCTAACTGCTTTAGCAATGGTATTGCTAACACACTACTAGAATTCCTGCATCAAGCGACCAAAATTTAGCGACCAAAGTTGGTTTGCAAAGAAAAGCGACCAAAGTTGGTCGCTAAACTGGTGAAAATAATAAAACAATGATTTTAAATAAATTAGCGACCAACGTTGGTCGCAACTTGGTCGAAAATTTTGTCAAACTGTTGACCGGACTGGTCAGACTTGCTTGGTCAAAGAATTACTCAGATTAGCGACCAATGTTGGTCGCTTCATGGGACCCACTTATTAAATTTTAATAATTATAACATTATTTTTTAAAAATAACAAAATATAAATAAATAAAATTTAAATTAGCGACCAAAGTTGGTCGCTATATAAAAAGAAAACAGGTTGAGACCAACTTTGGTCGCTAATTTGGGATCCAGTTATAAAATTTTAATAATTATAATTTTGTTTAAAAAAATTATAAAATATAAATAAATATAATTCAACTTTAGCGACCAATGTTGGTCGCTCAGTAGAGTATAGACCATTGGTCGCTAATCTGGGACCCGGTTAATATTTTAAATATAATAAAAAAGATAAATAAATCTGATTTAAGTTTAGCGTCCAACTTGGGTCGCTAATTTAAAATTATGTATGTTAGTTGGTCGCTATTTAGGTCAACAAAGGTCAAAATTAAAAATCACTTTTGTATTTAGTAAATAAAGAATATAAATGTTAGCCGTTAACACTTTTGTAATACAAGGGATGAATAGTACTACGAAGCGTGTGTGTGTGTGTGTGTATATATATATATATATATATATATATATATATATATATATGTATGTATATGCTATATTCTATAATACATATTTAGATGGAAATATCATAAATATAAATAATTGTACTGCTTAAAAGAATATTTATACCTTAAATTGATTGAAAATTTGCTCCTTTAGCGAGAATGG
>NW_017696822.1:0-3155 GCF_001879085.1 Nicotiana attenuata
TACAAAATGTGGATGATTGAGCATCTGTGTCATCGCCCTCAGTTCTTGAGCTACGAGTCTCCAGAAAAAACATGCATAGAAGAATTTTACACAATGACTAAAGGAGCCAAATTGCCGGAAGGAGTCACGGGATGGATAACATGTTTTCGGTCCCTCACGGCTAGCCAGATAGAGTGGACGCTGGGATGGTTACCCGTTGATGAAGTCGTATATATGCCGGCAGCCCGACCACATTTTCTTCTGATGGGGCTTAGAAGCATTCAGCCTTACGCACCGTATCGAGTGTTAAGGCAACTGGGGAGATGCCAGATAGTACCCAAGGATGATGATCTTAGTTTGCAAGTGGTTGAGATTGGCCCCGATGGCCAGTTTCCTGAAACAGTGGTCCGCCAAGTCTGGAGCGAATGTCAATATTTGGCGGCAAACACTTGTGTCCGGGATCGAGCCAAAGGAGAGGTGTCACCTGATTATCAGGCTTGGTATAGAAGGGATATTGCATTCGGAAGACCGGCCAAAAGACCTCACATCCAGGAATTTGTTGACTCATCACAAGAACAATGGGCTTGGTTAGCTAAAGAAAATGAGTACAGGGCCCGCATAGGAGCATTGGAAAAACAGGTCCAAGACCTCCGATTTGAAAATAGCTTGCAAGCCGCGGCTGACGAAGGGGAGAGAAAACAATTGGCCAAGGAGAATGAAGTTTTACGAGCCCAAATCCAAAAGATGAAGCTAGAGGCCGACAACCCCGTCAGAAGTGCCAAAGATACAAAGCTGATAGCAAATCTAAGGCAAAAGGTGAATGATTACAGTTTTGACCTCGACAAGGCAGAAAAAGAATTAGTTGGGGTCCAGAGGCAATTGGCTAAAAGTGCAGAAGAACGGGCTCGCATGGTTAAGCAGTTAAAAGAAGAATATGACAGTAAGGTCGCAAGATTAATGGAAAAGGTCACTGCCGCAGAAAACCGAATGACTAAACAGGCAAAGGACTTCAAAGTCGAGAGAGAACACTGTTACAGGGCATTGGCACAGTTAGAAATGGACTTACAGCAACTCCGAGAACAAAGCCAGGCGTTTGAGCAGACTTTGGAGGCTAGGGCCCAGCAGATAGGGCGGTTGCTTCAAGAGAAAGGAAGAATCCGAGAGAAAATCTTAACCGTTGCTCATTCTATTACCCGGAAATGCCAGATGTGCAAGAACATGACCCGTACCACCTTCTTTGCATCAGTCATGATATTTGTGAAGCAGATAATGAATGACCTAGATAGACTCCAAGGGGAACTTGCATATAGGCCCGCGGCGAGACCGAACGATGTCCCGCGGGCACCAGGAGCTTTAATGTATTCATAGTTGTTTTTGAGTCTGCTAGAGTTTACCTTTTGAGTCTGTAATTCCTTTTAATGGAATTAGGTTACTTGGGCTTGTATTTCTTTTATCGGAGTCTGTATTCCCCTTTTCGTTAAAGACAGTCAGTTGATTGAGTCTGTATTTTGTTTGAACTAGGATTGGGATGGTGGAGTCTGTAGTTCTTTTTGCATCAGGGTCTGTTTTGAGTCTTTGTAATAGACGTAGTTGCTATCAATAAACTTGAAAATTCCCAAAAATATTCTGCTTCTACTTTACATTTATCCTTCACGAACTACGCCTGGTCTGATTCACGTGGGGTCGTGATACGTAGGCAATCTCCATAGGATTCGACCATTTCTAAATAATAAAAGGAAAACTAAAAAGGAATGATACAAATAAGGGAAAAACCAAAGGAAAAGAGAATCCAAAAGAGGGAGAGAAAAGCAAAGTGAAAAGGGAAAGATAAGAGTAGGAACTAATTGGCAAGAGAAGGAAATAAAAGCCGGGATGACGCATGTGATTGAACAGCGACATAATAGCAACGTTTGATTGCTTAGGTGCATCCATCCATCAATGTGCGGTTATCTATTTGTTAATACCCTAACCGCTAACAAGTTGTTGTTGATGAGTTCAGGCAGGTGATAAGCTGACTGGCATTCTGGCAACCCACCCTTACAACACCCGCTCCAAGGACAAGTCGAAAATGGCCAATCAAGATATAGAAGCAAGCATCGTTGACCCATCCAGAGAGGAGGAGGCAATGTATGTGAATACAATGAGAGAGGAGATGTATAAGTTAAAGCAGCAGATGGCCGAAATGTACCAGGCCTGGTCGAAGGGACATCCCCCACCAGCCTATCCTGCCAATCCCAATTACCTCCCACCACCAACTCAACCCCAGGATCCTCCCACAACGAGCTCATATCCTGCTCTCCCTACTCACCAGCAATATTATGGAACCACCTCTCAGACACCACCACTACCACCCTCCAAGCCAATTCCATGTTCCCCACCACCAATCGCCCCAGTATTCGTGGCTCCTCCACCCACCGCATTACACAGATCCTCAAGTGAACCTCTGTTCCAAACCTAGGAAAATCACTATTACCCACCCGAACCCACCTTCAAACCCCCAGAACCATACTCTTACACTCCCCATTTTAATCTCTCAGCTGAAGAAGAGAAACCTCCCAAAAACCCGGAACAAGAGGAGATGATACGAAAGGTCACAATTGAGACCAAAACAGTAGCATCAACTTCTGGAATTAACATAGAACCACTCTTAGATATTTCTTTTGCACCCCAACTTTGTATATCAGCCAAAGGAATAACACCTCTGGTAAGTACGACTTTTTTAAAATGAGAAGGATTGACAGGAACTGAGGAAACACTATTGTCGGATGAGACGTACCTGTAGAAGAAGTAGCACTCATATATTTTTCTATTAGCTCTCTCATATCATAAGCTATTTTATCATCATCGTAGGTCATAAAACTACCTTTTCCCTCCAGGACCTAAGCAGAAATTCACTCTCTAGCTCAAAATTCTTGTTCAATGTTGGACTACCCTTCTTTAGGTCACATACAAGGATCGAAAGTTCTTCAAAAGTCTCCCTAACTCTTTGAGAACATTTATCAAGCACATAGTTAATGTTTTCTCCTATACGTTTATCAGTTTCATCTTCAATTTCTAACAGTCCATCATCACCCGAATTATAGCTCAAGGGACCAAAGGAAGCATCCTTATTCCTAAACTCCTTCATAAACCCTGTTTTGTTCCTTTGAGAACTTTCATCGAGCATCTTGCCACCT
>NW_017696823.1:0-3155 GCF_001879085.1 Nicotiana attenuata
ATTCATGGTCCAACGGGAACTTGCATCACGTTTAAATTCACGCACAATATATGTTGGTATTATTCATTTGCAGGTACACCGGCTAGCAACGGCCGTCTCGGCAGGAGCAACCCCGCTCCCGTTCCCGCAGCCTATCAGACTCTGACCATCCTTCTCAACCTGAACATCGCGCCCTTCTTGGAAAATCTCCATCGGCATATTCTGTCGACGGACCCTGAACTACATATGGCCTGATTCCTGTGAGACCAGGGATATGTAGGCAGCTCAGGAACCAGGGCTCGGTCAAAATTCTTCAAACCGTTTCATTCGGTCAAAATTGGCCATCATGTCTTTACCCGACAACTCTTTCATCCTTCCCGGGTAAAGATGGGCAGCTGTTGATACCCAATTTTTTCCTATGTATTTTATACACAAAATGCTTTCAAAATAACATGTACATGCTATATAAGCATGCCCAAGTGTTTTGATATTTTTTTCTAATTTTTAAAAGATTTTAAAATCAATTTATTACCCATTTTAGCAGTACAAAAGCCAGTAATTATTCCCAAAACTATAAATTTTGGTGAATAATTTATTTTATTCTCATATTTATACCAAAATATAGTTGAGGTGATTTTTGTATATTTTTACAAATTTATCTGGTATTTTTAAAGCTAAATTGCATACAATTGTAATTTTAGCCTATTTTAAGATTAATAGCATTTCTATAATTGTAAAATTGGTTTCAATATTTTTTTTAATTTATATTTATATATTATTAATTGGTTCAGTACTTTTAATTTGCTTTTAAAATTATTTTTTTACTATTTTTATAAAATAAAAAGGGTAAAACTGGCTATTTAAAATTCGGCCTCATTTCGTTTCAATTGCAGCCCATTTGCATTTCGATTATAGCCACATTAACCCCCCCTGATTGACCCAATTTGAATCCCAACCGGGCTAGCCCAATTGCGTATCCTTAACCCATTTAACTACCCGACCCAAGCCTCCTTTAATCCAGACCGTTGATCAATCTGATCAACGGTCACGATCTCCCTTTTCCATTTTTAATTCCCCAAACCATACCCTATTCCCCCATTTTGTTTAGTCCGCCGCCCTTGAATACTCTCCGCTCTCAAAACTCTCTCGAAGGTTCTTCGAAACCCTAGCCTGTCTTCGACCCTTTTCCACCGTACTTTCACCGGAATCCATGGCTTCTCAGGCCATGGATGGTCTATACTCACCCCTCTCCACCATTAGACCTTGGGAGTCCGAGGTTTTGAAGTTTGACTTTGATGGTTCTCTCTCAGATCTTCTCAGATCTTTGGTTCCTTGGCTTCTCCGGCCATGCTCCGGCATATTCAACCACGAGAAGCCTGATTCCTGACCTCTTCGACCCAGGATCTGAATTTTCCAAGCCTTTCTCATTTCTAGGGTTTCTTCGAAACCCTAAGTTGTTCGAGGTTTTTCTCTGTTTATTTTCTTAGATCTATGGTATGTTTGTGTTCTACTGGACCTCTAAATTGTTTTCCCCAAATTTTCTTTTCAAAATTGTTTATTTTCGATTTAGAGTTTCTGAAAAGTTTTCAAAAAAAAAATCTTTCTGATTCTTGCTGTTCTTTCCTTTATGTGTGTTTGTCTATACTATGCTCGTATATTTTCTGTTACTACGCGTGTGTTGTTCTTCTGCTTCTTCTTTTCCTACTATACATGTTACTCCTGTGCTCACATGCTAATCCTTGTTATGTTACTCTTCTACTATATGTGTTTACTGTTGAGCTCTTTGATTTTGTTTGCTTTACTAGACTCTGTTTGTGTTCTTTCTAAGCATGTTTCATCTACTGTGGCTTAAGTTTACACCACCTCTCTTTTCCTCTGAACTTGCTTAAGTTCCGACTTTTCTAAAACATGCTCTTTTATGCTCTTAAATCAGCTTTCTTTCTTTGTTGTTTCAACCTGCTATCCTGTTTGTTTTGTTTCTCATGAGGCTCTGAAACAGACCTTTGAGTCTGTTTCAATGGCTTGCCTTCTCATCTCTATGTCTGAGTCGATTTGAAACCCTAAGATTTGGGGTTTTCTTTGGCAAGTTTGATTTGGTGTTTGGACTAGGGTTCTGCATTGGAACCCTGGACTCTCAGACTCACTATGAGTCTACAAACTGAACTTGTTTTCCCTTTGCTTATGATTCTGAACCTTTCAATAGTAGACTCTTTTCTAAGTAACATGACGACCCCTTTTGTTTGATTTGTCTGCTTTATATATGAGAGTCTTTCAAAAAAAGTTTTACCAACTACTAATTGATTCTCAATTCCTTTAATGGAGTTTGACTGATTGTTACTGATTTTCTCCAATTGAACCATCTTTACCTTTTCTCGACTTGTTCATTAGAACAAAGCCTGCCACTTTGATTTTACTGGCTGTTTGATTGATTCCCTTTCCTTATTTCACACAAACCGTGTACCATTGGACTTTTGCCTTAAATAACTTCTATGTATTTATCCTTTATTGTACTGCCTGGAAAATATTTTTTCAAATCCCTTTCCTTAATTGTTTTTACCCGTTTGAAATCAGAATCCCTTAATTAAAGGGAGATTGATTTCAATGTTATTTCCTTACCTTGTTCTTACTTGTTTGCTGCACTATAAAAGTGGCTCGACCCTTCAGCACTGAAACAACTATTGAACTTTTGAATCCTAAGTTCAATACTCATACTCTCACACACATACTCTCAATCACAATACTCTTTCGATTCTCTACTCTCTTCTGAGACTTTTGTACTGCTTTGCTTGCAACTTGGCTTTTCAAGACTGCTGTTTTACTTATTTGTTTTCCCTAAAACTGGTATGTCCCAATTTAATTTCAGCTCCTTCCCTATGTGTTTACTTTACAGTTGCCATGTTCTGGTTTACTTTGTTGTTTATACTCTATATTAAGAATGTTCTTTCTTTTATGTTTACTGCTTGCTATAAAATCCCCATACCCCCATATAGTTCGTATCCCCACTGGCTTTACTTGACCTGCTTCGCTTTGATCTGGTGATACTGTATGTGTTACTGGGGTAGCGTTGCTGAACAAAGCAGTTTCGATAATAAACATGCATGATTTGGTAAAAGTATAACATAAATGTATTATAGTTTTTTAGATTGAACCGCGAATTGTGACGCGGTTCGAGACGA
>NW_017696824.1:0-3155 GCF_001879085.1 Nicotiana attenuata
GGAGTCTTGGTAGTTAGTTTTGATTTCCTTTCAGTTTAATCTGGATTATTTCCAAGGTTGTAATTCGGATGCTATGTTCCGTCCGTTTGGATGAGTTAAACCTTGTTATCTTAAATATTAATGAAATGCAATTTCTCTCTTTTTCATTCCTGATAGTTTTCATTTTTGTCTTTCTTTTCTTTCTTGTACATTCCCTTTTACGCTGGTTTCAGTGATGTGTCATGCATGAGGAGTCTTCAGCCCAGTCTTAAATGCCAATCTAACTCAGACATAATAATACAAAAAATTGAGTGTGATGACGAAATAGAATATGATGATGAGGAAGCTTTTGAGGAAATCAGTAAAGAATTAAGCCACTTTGAAGAAAACCCAAACCTAATCTGAATGACACAGAGGCAATCAATTTAGGGGATCAGGAGAATGTGCGGGAAACGAAAATAAGTGTTCATTTGGAACCTCAACTCAGGGAAGAGATAACTAAAGCACTTTTTGAGTATAAAGATGTTTTTGCATGGTCGTATGACGACATGCCAGGTTTGAGCACTGATTTGGTGGTCCACAAATTGCCCACCGACCCAGCATGCCCCCCTGTTAAGCAAAAGCTAAGGATATTGTCTATGTGACCCGGACTGTAATGAAAGCACAAGCGCTGGCTGATCATTTGGCCGAGAATCCAGTTGATAATGAATATGAACCGTTGAAAACATACTTCCCTGACGAGGAGATAATGCATGTTGAAGACTTAGAACAAGTCGAGAAGCCAGGATGGAAATTGTTCTTTGACGGAGCTGCCAACGCCAAGGGTGTCGGGATAGGAGCAGTACTGATTTCTGAGACAGGGCAACACTACCCTGTCACTGCTCAACTTCGTTTCTATTGCACCAATAACATGGCTGAATACGAGGCATGTATCTTGGGTTTGAGACTGGCTATAGACATGGGTGTCCAGGAAATCTTGGTCATGGGTGACTCGGATCTTCTGGTACACCAGATTCAAGGTGAATGGGAGACACGAGATTTGAAGCTCATACCTTATCGGCAGTGTTTGCATGAACTTTGTCAACGGTTTCAATAAATAGACTTCAGGCATATTCCAAGGATTCACAATGAGGTTGCCGACGCTTTGGCCACTTTGGCGTCAATGTTGCATCATCCAGACAAGGCTTATGTGGACCCGTTACAGATTCAGGTCCGAGATCAGCATGCCTATTGTAATATGGTGGAAGAAGAGCTTGATGGTGAGCCGTGGTTCCATGATATCAAAGAATACCTCCGGATAGGAGTGTATCCAGCACAGGCTACAGGGGATCAAAAGAGAGCAATTCGACGCCTGGCAAGCGGCTTTTTCTTCAGTGGAGGAGTGTTATACAAGAGAACTCCAGATCTTGGATTATTGAGATGCATGGATGCTAAACAGGCTACAGTTATCATGGCCGAGGTACATGCGGGAGTTTGTGGACCTCATATGAGTGGATATGTGTTGGCAAAGAAGATTCTCCGAGCGGGTTATTATTGGCTTACTATGGAACGGGATTGCATCAGTTTTGTGCGCAAGTGTCATCAATGTCAGGTACATGGAGATTTGATTCATTCTCCACCATCTGAATTGCATACAATGTCGGCACCATGGCCGTTCGTTGCTTGGGGAATGGATGTCATTGGGTCGATCGAGCCAGCGGCGTCAAATGGGCACAGGTTCATTCTGGTAGCTATTGATTATTTCACTAAGTGGGTTGAAGCAAAAACCTTCAAATCTGTGACCAAGAAGGCAGTGGTCGATTTTGTGCATTCGAATATCATCTGTCGGTTTGGGATCCCGAAGGTAATCATCACAGACAATGGTGCCAATCTCAACAGTCATTTGATGGCAGAGACATGTCAGCAGTTTAAGATCACGCACCGCAATTCCACCCCATATCGTCCTAAGGCAAATGGAGCAGTCGAAGCAGCTAACAAGAACATCAAGAAAATACTTCGGAAAATGGTAGAGGGGTCCAGGCAATGGCATGAGAAGTTACCTTTCGCCCTTTTAGGCTATCGCACTACTGTCCGCACTTCAGTAGGGGCAACTCCTTATTCACTGGTGTATGGCACTGAAGCAGTAATACCCGCAGAGGTTGAAATCCCATCCCTTCGGATCATCGCTGAGGCGGAAATTGATGATGTTGAATGGGTCAAAGCCCGCTTGGAACAACTAAGTTTGATTGATGAAAAGAGATTGGCAGCAGTATGTCACGGTCAGTTGTACCAACAGAGAATGGCAAGAGCATATAACAAGAAAGTGCGTCCGCGGAAATTCGAAGTAGGGCAATTGGTGTTGAGGCGTATCCTACCTCATTGGGCTGAGGCAAAAGGAAAGTTCGCCCCGAACTGGCAGGGGCCATTTGTTGTAACCAGAGTGTTGTCCAATGGCGCATTATATTTGACAGGTGTGGAAGGAAAATGTGTAGAAATGGCTATCAACGCTGATGCAGTCAAGCGATACTATGTATGATTTCTTGGTTTATTTGTACTTTATTGTATTTGGCATATTTTTGAGATTGAAATGACGAAGGCATTTTGTTCTGCTATCCAAACACTTTATCCTTTGTCATCCCTTTGAGCCTCATTTACTTTCTTTCGTACCCCTCTTTCGGAATCAATAACAACTCGGAAGCTCAAGCAAGGAAAATCAGTAAAGAAGCAAGAAAACACAGTCCAACAGAAAGAAAAGGAAAAAAAAAGAGAAAAAGAAGGCAGAAAGAAGAAAGAAAAAAAGAGAAGAAAAATGAAAAGAAAAGAAAGAAAAAGAAATGAAAAGAAAGAAAAGAAAGTAGAAGAAAAGGAGAGATTCCAACAACAAAGTAATTCCTATGACCTGAACTATGTTCGACTTGATCCCGAAAGGGTACGTAGGCAGCCTCTCCCTGAGGTTCAGTCACACCAAAACAAAATCCCAAAAGTCCCCACGAAGGAAACTGGGGCAGTAGTTGTGGTTGTGCAAGAAATTTGATTCCAAAGGTTGTAACTGTGAACCCATATTAAATTGTTTTAGAGCCCTTGATACCCCTTCTGTCTAGCCCTGTCCGAAAGCCTGCATTACGGTCCAAAGGAAGACCTTCTGATCAATCTTCAGAAAGTGCCAATACGACCAAGTAAAAGTGATTCACGTCAGG
>NW_017696825.1:0-3155 GCF_001879085.1 Nicotiana attenuata
TTTTTCAAGGGAATTACTGTTCGATCTGACTTGGTTGGCCTAATAATGCGCCGTAATGAACTTGCAAATGATCTTCTCAAGACCACTATAACTCAACAACTGCCACCAATGTTACAGGTAAGGTATCTCCGTCTCATCCTGTTATACTTGGGTTAAATACAGATAGTGTTTGCTAGAACTGAATATTTTGCATTAGTACTGTCTAGTCATTGAATATGTGGCTGATCAGTTTCCACATAATGGCGTGTTGTCCACTAAGCATTCAGGGCTGCACCGCATTTCCTTGTGTCCTTCTATTATTTTCTGTTCGTGCACAGTCCTGTAAATTTATAGAAATTGTTAAGGTTAGAAGGCTCTTAATTGTATTCTGTAACCTGTTCTGTCTGGTACCGCATAAAAATCTCTACTGAAATATATCCTCCCCCTCCCCTTGGTTTGGTTGTCTTCATAAAGGTGAATGTTTTGCCCGCTAAGGGTAGTTCATTCTGAATACACCTTCATAATTAGTATTGAATACTAGTTCTTCCTGTAGAGACCTAAGCATGGTTGTCATCTTCCACCACTATCCCAGGCCACAATCAATCATTTATCGCCTTAAATATAAGTAAACACCATAAAAGGGATCAGAAAACTGAATTAGCTTATTACCTCACCAAGAGGAACTCATTTAACAAAATCTTCTAGATATTAGTAACTTATTATTCTGGTGACTTCTTTCTTTTGATGCAGAGTCCAAATATGTGCAGAGGCTGTCGACACCTCAATGTCTATACCGTTTATCATAAGGTAATTTGAGAAGTTCTCAGGGTCTTCATAGTGACAAGCATCCATTGTACTCTTTTACGTATATAGATTTTCAAAATAATTGGTTAAAGGGGCTTCCATGTTTACTCAGTTCAATCCTAAAACATTTTAGCATCTTTACCTCTGCTCCATGCTAAGAAAATGTTCTCCTTTCAAAATGATCGAGATTCTGTGAAACACAGATGATAAACCATCTATAGAAGAAAGGAAGGAAGCTTAGTTGTTGAATTGTTGAAGTCAGTAACTAAATCCTTTGGTTGGCGAATGTGCATGTGATAAATATACAGAGGTATCTTCATCAAAATAAATATACAGAGGTAATATGCTTACACACACTGTAGTTCTCTGTGGTAACAGTAACATAGGTGCTTGCTGATAGAAGAAGGGGTAATTAACAATCAAGAGAAAGTTATTGCCTCAAATGCCATGTTTAGAATACTAGTATTAGGCCTGATTCCTGAAATATATCAAAAGACTGTAAACTTTGACATTTATGCTACAACTAGTACTTATTTGGAACCTGAATTGAGGTAAAAGATTGCATTTATAACATCTGTGTTAGAATTCTAATTATGTCAGGTCTTAGTTTTCTTGACAAAGGTGCCAAAACTTGGTGCGCCTAAGAAGCTAGACATGTAATCAAGGCAATCTAACTGCATTTCTGAATACGAATCAATTTGCCTAACGATGAGGAGTCAGCATTTTGCAGTGTGCAATGTGGAAAGGACTAAAGGAACATATTTGCAATTGAGCAGAAATTGCTTCCTTTTTTGTTAACCAAATGGGTAAAATAATGGGGATGATAAATCAACATGCATGTTTTCCATATGAGCCTAATCAATGTTGACATGAAAATCAGCCATCTTTTCTTGGTGTATGCCCAAATACTTATTCTCATCTTAGTTGTGCTTATACATCGTATTATGGGTAACATCAATATTCAGTATTATTGGGACTTTGTTGAAATTAAAAACTTGTACTACTGGATCCTGAAAATTTTCATAGGCATATGGTGGCACCACAGAAGGTAGCGGTTTGGGCGGTGTGTTTGATTCACTTGTTAGCCATCTAACAAATGTACATACTAATTTTCTTCAAAAATGGGATCAGTTGATTGACTTGGAGGCTAAAGAAGTTGAGGTACAATTCATTGTTGACCGTAAATTAAGAAATCACTTCATGGCAATTCAATATCTCTTTACTTGTTAATTTTTTTTTTAGGTTGCAAAGAAAGAAATTTGGTGTTCACAAAGTTCAAAGAATGACCTTTACGCTCTATCTTCTCTTGTCCTTGATACGTCAGAACGAACCACACCAACAAACTTTTGCAAAGGAAATCAATTTACTTATCACTTTGTACATCGAGATTGGACTTCCTTGGGCACTCATCAACAGGATGGAGATGCTCTTAATAGTTATAATTTTCCTATGAAAAAGTTTGAATCCTCACTTAGGAATGGGGATTATGTGGTATTCTTCTTTCTCATATTCTTTTTGTTTTATGCACTCCTGAATGTTATATTTTCACAGCAATCAGCTGAAGCAAGAATTACTTGTCCATAGTTGTAACATCATCTGTTTGCCTCCAGGAGAAAAGTAGTGAGACAGAGCAGTTATATGCATCTATAGCAAACTGCATGATCCTGTCCCTGTGAAATATATTAATTGGATGGCTTGAACTAATAGTTCAATTAGTTATTTTGGTGAAGTAATGAAGCTTCTTAGAATTCAATGAATCAACTATGCCTTGATCCTGAATTAGTTGTGGTCAGCTACAGTAATCCTCTTATTCATTCCACTCTATCAGGGAGCACATGCCTTGGTGGCTCTGGGATCATCCCACAAATTTAGTAATTCTCTACTAGCGTCAAACCCTCGGGCTTTACTTGGGTTTGGGACCGCTACGCTTCGTGAAGCTCATAGAGGAAAGGGAGTTCTCACTATTCAATAACAAAAAGCAGAATAATAGTCAATATTTTCTTAAAAAATGGAGTAATTTCTGATTTAGTTGGGGCCATGGCTTATGTTTGTATAAGTTGCCTGCAAATAGAGTAATTTCTAGTTTCATTGAGCCTCTCATTAGCTGAACTTTTTGTTTCGCCCCTGCACTTTCAGCTCAGCGTAGTGTATGAGTTGTGATCGTTTGAATTGAAAGTGCTGTCTTATAAGCGCTGTATGTTTGGTTCTATTCATGGTCATGATCAATTGACGGTATGACAATATAAATTTTAAACTTTTCAGATATTGAGCACTGAACCTGGTGGTATACTAATAGCTACTGGAGTTGTTGTAGATATGAGTTGCTCTCGCATCTCGGTGAGTATTAGATCTTTATTTGGTATTAATTCTTC
>NW_017696826.1:0-3155 GCF_001879085.1 Nicotiana attenuata
ATCAAAGAAAATCGCTCACCCTTACAAAAGAAGTCACATGCATGTAATTGGTACCATAGGCTTGCCCTTAATGTAAATCTCTACTAATGTAGGCTCGCTCGATCTAATATCAATTAGGACTTTTTCATGGTTGTAATGTGGGCTAAGGGACGGGTAGGATATATTTAGGAATAATGACTAACCCTCCTCAGCACTTTAACACACCACATAATCAACTTTAAGCATAAATTCTTCAATCCACTTCACTTTCACAAACAATATCACCCCAAAAATGCTCCCTTCTTCTTTAAGCACTACATTAATTCATACCCACTATCAAGAACAAGACAACAATGTATTCATCTCTATTTTTTTTCTTTTTTTTTCCAGATTATTCTCTTCTTTTTTTTCAATTTCCGCTAGTGGTGTATTATTTTACAAAACAAGTACACCTTTCTTCCTTTTATTGGTTCCACTCAAAAGCCACCCCATACTTAGTTCCTTCTTACTTCTTTTAGCGCTCATCTCACAATTAAAGTGCTTTAAGAGGAAAAGGGATCAAAACAATATCAATTAAGAATAAAAAGGGTATAGGCTTGTAATGTGGGTGCCAAATAAAAGTCTATAGGCTCAAAAGGGTTGACTAGGGATAAATTTTATTTGTGGTAAGCAATTAAGCTCAAAAATATCAAAGAAAGCCTAAAATCATTTTTCAAACCGAGCATCACCTAAAATTTCGCTTCAACTCACATACCGAGCAAGTTCTAGACACAAGTACAATACATAGACTATACAAAAACCTCACCACACATGGAACATGACTCACTAAGGACGATCCCATTCCGACTCTCAAACAAATGCAAGTATTCACGGAGTCACGAGATATTAAGCATTAAGCACAAAGTGAACATAAGTCAAGAAAATGAGACACAGGTTCCACAAAACATGCTATCCAAGTAAGCAAGGCATCATCAATAAATTCAAATCATAGGGAAGATACTACACATGCCAAAGCCTAAATATGCTACTATCAAACAAGTCAAGGGCTCCTAGGTTTATCTCATCTTTCTTCCTCCATTTTATTCCTTAAACTACTCTAAAAGAAAAAACTACCCGGTTTAAACTACATCCCATGGAAAAGAACCGAGGCACAAAGAAAAACCACGGGGGATTATTACTACCAAAAGAAAGATAAAAAATATATCTTTAGATTTTTGTTTACACTTTAATCCCTCAAGAAAACTGTCTAGGAGATCCATCGTCGGGAAAGTTCAATTTTTTTCTACTTTTTTTTTCGATTTTTTCTCATAGCTACTAAAATACTACACAACTACAAAAACAAAAATAAGAAGTTAATATTTTTCTAACATCCTACTACAAATTATATAGATAAATTCTCCCACCTCACACTTAAAATAGTGCAGTGTCCCCAATGCACAAATAAAGCAAAACAATAATAGGGGTGGAAAAGAAACTCCCTGAAAGGCCAAAGGCCGAAGCAATAATGGCTCACGAGGTGCTCAGACTTCCCCCAAGCATGGTCTTTTGTGCGGGCACCCCACACTTAGTTCTCACCATCTAACTTGCTCTTGCACTCTTCTAATGGCTTTGCTCCCTATGCCCAAAATCCTACAAAATAAAACAACACTACAAAAATAATACAATAAAAAAATCAAAAATAAAAAGAAAGCAGTAAAGCTGGGTTGCCTCCCAACAAGCGCCTAATTTAACGTCGCGGCACGACGTGAACCACTTTTTTCTCCACCTTGAACTTATGAATTGTACCCCTAACATGGCATCCAATCTGCGGCTATGCTCCAGTGGTGGGGCTACAATGATAACTAGGCCAAGTAATAATTTTTTCACTGTGCACTTCTTGGCCTTTAGATGAAGAATGTAATTTTTACTTTTTGGCACAACAAATTCAAGAATATAGGCACTCTCATCCTCACCTTTTGACTCCTCCATAGGCTCAGATGGCTTGATTAGTATCTCACTATCTAAATACAATGTGGAAAAATGATTGGAATGAGGTCTAATGCGCCCTAACTCATGAATTTTACTACTATTTGCATCCCCATATTTACATACACACAAGTCTCCCAAAGTAATGTTATCTACTCCCTCATATGACTCTAGAGCACTCTTCTCAATATTGGCATCCTCAAGAAAAACATGGTCTAGTAATTGGTATTCTCGTTTTAGCTCCTCAATTTGGTCTAGAAGATTTTTTTCAGCTTCACACAACTCATTATTAAATTGTATCTGCATCTAAGTTATGTACAGCCAAGCCAAAATTATTAATTTTATGTGCAAGTTCATCTCTCTCCTTAGACCAATCATTTACCAACGTTGTTAGAAGACAACGTCGTTCCTCATATTCCCTTAATCGTGAATATTCTTCCCAATACCAACCCTTACTCCCATATTCAAATTCAGACCTCCCAGAAATCAGGTTATGACAAGCCCAAAAAGACGGGCCATAAAAGTATTCCATCAACCATGCTTCTTCATCAATAACCTTACCTCCGGATATTTTATCCCCAGATGTCATGTTGAGAGAACTAGAAACACACTAAGAGAACGATCAAAATTGTTATAAAAATAAAAATATTTACAAAAAGAGAAGAAAAAAATCAAAAAATGTAAAGATAAAAGTAAAAGTCTAATATAGAAAAATAATTAATTTCTAAGTCCCCGGCAACGGCGCCAAAAACTTGTTGCGGACAAACGCACACGCAAGTATACGCGATCGTCAAGTAATAAAGTGACTAAAAGTCGGATGTCGATCTCACGAGGACTTGTGATTAACTATTAACTAAATTAGACTATCCTAATTATCTAAACAAGAATTAAACCTAGAAATATTTGATTCTAAACTAATTAAATAAAGAAATATAAATAATGAACTTTAAACAGAGAAAGAGCAGATTTTTATGATATCAATGTAATGAAAACGATCTAGGGTTATGGGCTATCTAACATTCCTATTGTATTCTTCAATTGAATTGACTAACTAATTTATCTACTTTATTGGTTGACAGGGTTAATATTGCTCATAAGAATCTGTCAAGTTCTTAGTCGCCTATTCAAGCTAACCTAACGCCTATATGTCTATGGAGTTAGAATCAAACAAGAACGCTATTTATAATTCCTGTAAATCAACCAAGCAAGGC
>NW_017696827.1:0-3155 GCF_001879085.1 Nicotiana attenuata
CGTGCAAGCTAACACACGACTGGGCTCAGAAACATCCAGTCTCACGAACTGATTGGCCAAAGCCTGAACATCCAAAGCAAGTGGCCTCTCACCGACCGAAATATAAGCAAAACTGCCTATACTGGCTGACTTCCTACTCAAAGCATCGGCCACCACATTGGCCTTTCCCGGATGATATTAAATGGTGATATCATAATCCTTCAACAACTCCTACCACCTCCTCTGCCTCAAATTCAACTCCTTTTGCTTGAACAAATACTGAAGACTCTTGTGATCCTTGAATACCTCACATGTCACACCATACAGATAATGCCTCCAAATCATCAATGCGTGAACTATGGCTGCCAACTCCAAATCATGAACCGGATAGTTCTTCTCATGAATCTTCAATTGCTTCGAAGCATAGGCAATGACTTTGCCATCCTGCATCAACACTGCTCCAAGCCCAACACGGGAAGCATCACAATAAACTGTATAAGGCCCTGATCCTGTGGGCAAAACTAACACTGGTGCCGTATTCAGAGCTGTCTTGAGCTTCTGAAAGCTCGCCTCACACTCATCCGACCACCTGAACTGGGCAACCTTTTGGGTCAATCGGGTCATCGGGGCTGCAATAGATGAAAACCCCTCCACGAACCGACGATAGTAGCCTACCAACCCCAAGAAACTCCGAATCTCTGTAGCTGATGCTGGTCTAGGCCAGTTCTTGACTGCCTCAATCTTCTTCGGATCAACCTGAATACCCTTTGCTGACACAACATGACCCAGGAATGCAACTGAACTCAACCAGAACTCACACTTCGAGAACTTTGCATATAACTGACTGTCCCTCAGAGTCTGAAGAACCACTCTAAGGTGCTGCTCGTGCTCCTCCTGGCTGCGGGAATATATCAATATATCATCAATGAAAACTATCACGAATGAGTCCAGGTAAGGCCTGAACACTCGGTTCATCAAGTCCATGAAGGCTGCTGGGGCGTTTGTCAACCCGAATGACATAACCAAGAACTCATAATGCCCGTACCGAGTGCGGAAGGCTGTCTTAGGGACATCGGATGCCCTAATCTTCAACTGATGGTAGCCAGATCTCAAGTCAATCTTTGAAAATACCTTGGCACCCTGAAGCTGGTCGAACAAATCATCAATCCTCGGCAGTGGATACTTATTCTTGATTGTAACCTTGTTCAATTGCCGGTAATCAATACACATTCGCATCGATCCATCCTTATTCTTAACAAAAAATACCGGCGCACCCCAAGGCGAAACACTGGGTCTAATGAAACCCTTCTCAAGAAAGTCTTGCAACTGCTCCTTCAACTCTTTCAACTCAGGTGGGGCCATATGATACGGCGGGATAGAAATGGGCTGGGTGCTCGAAGCCAAATCAATGCAGAAGTCAATATCCCTGTCGGGTGGCATACTCGGCAGGTCTGAAGGGAAAACATCAGGAAACTCACGAACAACGGGCATAGAATCAATAGAAGGGACCTCAGCACTAGAATCACGAACATATGCCAAATAGGCCAAACACCACTTCTCGACCATACGCCGAGCCTTCACATACGATATAACAGTGCGGGTAGAATGACCAGGAGTCCCTCTCCACTCTAAATGAGGCATACCTGGTAAAGCTAAGGTCACAGTCTTGGCATGACAGTCCAAGATAGCGTGGTAAGGTGATAACCAGTCCATCCCCAATATAATATCGAAGTCAACCATGTCTAAAAGCAACAAATCTACACGAGTCTCAAAACCCCCAATCACCACAATACAAGAACGATGGACACGATCGACCACAATAGAATCACCCACCGGTGTAGACACATAAACAGGATCACTCAATGAATCACTAGGCATGACCAGGTACGCTGCAAAATAGAACGATACATACGAATACGTAGTCCCTGGATCAAATAACACTGAAGCATCTCTATCACAAACCAGAACTGTACCTGTAATAACTGCATCTGTCACACCTCCTTATTAATTACACCCCCGGAAAGGGATATAATAAATAGTGAGTTTTTCCAATTAAAGGACAACCGAAACGGGATTCATTTATTAAGATTCAGTGTCGCCACTTGGGAGATTTATGGTGTCCCAAGTCACCGGTACAAATCCCGAATCGAGGAAAGGGTTGACTCTGTATTACAGTCCGCGAACCAGAAATCCGGGTAAGGAATTTTGTTAACCCGGGAGAAGGTGTTAGGCATTCCCGGGTTCCGTGGTTCTAGCACGGTCGCTCAACTGCTATAATTGGCATAATTATCTGATGTTAAAACATTTTGAACCTATGTGCAGATTTTAACTTTAACCGCTTGAATCGCGCAGCGGACTCGACCTTAGGAAGAGTGGGCGCTAATACTTTTACCCAATAGTGGTATCGGGGTCAATTTCCACAGGGAGCTAGAAAGGGAGTTGGATATTTGCTTAGTCTAGAAATGCGTGTTTGCTTCTAATTGATCTTCTATCATTCTTGGGTTTTTATGATTATCAACTACAATTTAACAACTACTAATTATAACTAAATTATGCTAAGATATTAGTTCTAGGTTGTATGCAAGATAGAGAAAGACACTAGGGTCGTGGCATTTACCTAGGTGGTCAACTAATGGGTAAAGATTCCTAATACAAGAATGATAATTATGGGGCTTATGCTATAACCGTTGCACGATTGCACTCACTCTCACACCTCTCGGTAGAAAGAGTGATTTTGCCCAATTGACTCTCTCGAGACCAATTGGGTAGGCCAACAAGCCCAAGCAACTTAGGGTTCAAGTTGGGTAATTACTCTCTCGAGGTTTAACCCGTTAATTGGGACTACCATTCTCATGGGTCCATCCCAATTCCTTGCTGGGTTAATTTTGGAGTCAATGACACTCTTTCTCAAGAACGAGTCAAGACCCACTAAGCTAGACTTAGTGTTTGCAACCACCAAATCCTAGTTAAATCATAAAATTAACCCAAATAGCAAACACCCAACATCATTCAAGCATTAAACAATCACACCCATTAATTACCCACACTAGGGTTGAGCCACAACCCTAGCTAATTGGTTTAGCTAGACATAATAGCAACGGAAATTGAAGAAGTAGTAGATAAAATCAACATATTAATTAACTAGAATGTTAATCTACAAGAATCCACGATAAAAC
>NW_017696828.1:0-3155 GCF_001879085.1 Nicotiana attenuata
GCCGGCTATTACTGGCCTACCATGAAGAAAGAGGCAGCAGATTATGTTCGAAGATGCGAGCAGTGCCAAAAATATGTCCCATGATACATCAGGCAGGGGAACTCCTCCATTCAGTCACCTCGCTATGGCCCTTCATAAAGTAGGGAATGGACATAATCGGCCCTCTACCGACAGGACGAGAAAAGGTACGCTTTCTTCTAGTTTTGACTGACTATTTTTCTAAATGGGTAGAAGCAGGTGCGTACGCACAAATACGCGAGCAAGAGGTCATCGCCTTTATATGGAAAAATATCATTTGCCGCTTCGGCATCCCTAAAGAAATCAGCTGTGACAATGGACCCCAGTTCATCGGAAGAAAAACAACAGAATTCTTCGAGAAATGGAACATCAAACGGATACTCTCCACCCCGTATCATCCCGCCGCCAACGGCCAAGCCGAGTCTTCCAACAAAACAATATTGAACATATTGAAAAAGAAGCTCGAAGACGCTAAAGGGTCATGGCCCGAATTATTACCTGAAGTATTATGGCCCTACCGGACTACGCCCAAATCGAGCACGGGAGAAACACCGTATTCACTGGTCTATGGGACCGACGCAGTCATACCCGTCGAGATCGGAGAGCCAAGCCTGAGATATTCCCATACCAGTGGAGCGGATAACGATGAAAGCAGGTTACAAGACCTGGACGAATCCAAAGAACAAAGAGACATGGCTCATATAAGGATAACAGCCCAGAAACAACAAGCGGAAAGATACTACAACAGGAAAGCCAAAGTAAGATCACTCAAAGTTGGCGACTATGTCCTCAAAGCCAAAACACTGGCATCAAGAGATCCGAACGAAGGGAAATTGGGAACCAATTGGGACGGACCATACAAAATCATTGCAGCGGCGAACAAAGGGGCATTCCAACTAGAAAAGATGGAAGGAAAACCGCTCCAAAACAACTGGAACGTCGCCCACCTCAAATACTTCCACTTCTGAAAGGCATCTCCTGAGTCGTACTCTTTTTCCCTGACCCGAGTTTTGTCCCAATTGGGTTTTCTCGGGAAGGTTTTTAACGAGGCGACAAAGGGGATACCCAGTGGAACAGGAGCGCAGATTCACCATAATCGGCCAATCGACACGGGCCATGGGCCAATATAGTGAAGGGACTGCACTAGTTACTCTCCTGTATAGGCACAGTATTCTCCATAGTATGCACAGAAATCTCCATTGTATGTACAAAAATCTCCATTGAATGAACAAAATTCTCCATTGTATGTACAGAAATCTCCACTGTATGAACAGAAGTCTCCAATGAAAGAACGGGAATTTCCATCCCGTGACGGATACTGCCTCGACGACAGTTGAATTAACATCATAATGTCCAAGGCCATCGACATCGGTTCAACCTCGTTCGAACTTTGACAGATACCGCTTCGACGATAGTCGAATTAACATCATAATGGCAAAGGCCATCGACATCGGTTCGACCTCGTTCGAACTTCGACAGATACCGCTTCGACGACAGTCGAATTAACATCATAATGGCCAAGGCCATCGACATCGGTTTGACCTCGTTCGAACTTCGACAGATACCGCTTCGACGACAGTCAAATTAATATCATAATGGCCAAGGCCATCGACATCGGTTCGACCTCGTTCGAACTTCGACAGATACCGCTTCGACGACAGTCGAATTAACATCATAATGGCCAAGGCCATCGACATCAGTTCGACCTTTGACAGATACCGCTTCGACGACACTCGAATTAACATCATAATGGCCAAGGCCATCGACATCGGTTCGACCTCGTTCGAACTTCGACAGATACCACTTCGACGACAGTCGAAGCAACAACATAATGGCCAAGGCCATCGACATCGGTTCAACCTCATTCGAACTTCGGCAGATACCGCTTCGACGACAGTCGAAGCAATAACTGTCACACCTCCTTTTATAATACAATATAATAAAGGGAGTTATTTCCAACTTGAAGTGACAATCGGAACGGAATTTATTATTAAATTTTCAGAGTCGCCACTTAGGAAATTAATGGTGTCCCAAGTCACCGGTTAAATCCCGACCCGAGGAGATTATGACTCTGTTATCAGTCCGCGAACCAGAAATCCAGGTAAGGAATTCTGTTAACCCGGGAGAAGGTGTTAGGTATTCCCGGGTTCCGTGGTTCTAGCACGGTCACTCAACTGTTGTATTTGATTTATCTGATTTCAAAACATGTTCTAGTTTATGCTTTTATTAGTAAACCGCTTTTATTTTTTATGTTTAATAAGAATTGCAACGGCGTAAAAATGCGTCTCGAACCACGTCGCACCAGTGCGCCCGTGATTGTTAACACATTTCGACTTCGTTGGGATTTGGATTTGGGTCACATAAATGTGCACCCGTATTTAGGGAGGTAAATTTATTAATGAACGCGCCTAAAGCGACTAACGTGTTATTAACCTTGCGGGAAGCTATGAAAATTCGCTAAATGGCACGTCCCGAATTCTAAGTATTTTAAGTATAAACATTTAAAGAGGGCCACGCAATTTATGAATTTTATTTGGCGTGGCGCACCTCGTTTTAATTTTAAAGGCCAACCTAAAAGAACTACGATTTTCTATTAAAAAGTGTCTCTAAGGATCGAATTAATTAATTAACTAACCTTTAAGGAATTCGGGTCTCAAACTCAAGTCCACACTTAAACAAGAGGGGAACCCCTTAATTCAAGTGTGCTACTTAGCTTGGAAGGCCCCAAACTACACTATGGAATTTAACCAATAATTTAATAACATAAAAAACTTTCAAAGTCCTTAACAGATTGGGCCTGATGACTGGCCCAGATATGAGGCAATCTAGTCATACCGCTGGACATACCATATTCAAACTTTAGGCTCAGATGAGCCTGAGCTGGGCCTAAATTTCAAGTGACAAAACTATTTGCTGGGCTCCAGAACAAGCCCAAACTTAACACACGATTTTATGTGAGGTTTTGCAGCATTGATTTTGATCACAACTGGACTTGAACAGATTCAACTGGTACATATTTTAATTTGTTTGTATACTAATAACTCCAGAATTTCGAAAATCCTCTAAATTTAGTTAATACTTTTCAAAAATAAAATCAGCCACGGTCTAGGAAACTAGAAGTAATTACTGGTGTTCGT
>NW_017696829.1:0-3154 GCF_001879085.1 Nicotiana attenuata
CCTCAGGGTCAGGTGCCGCAGCCACACTCCGCTCCGCATCCGCCGGGGGGGAGTCCAAATTAATTACCGCAGGAGGAGCCGGCGTGAACACGACCCTACGCCTTATCAATGGCCTCTCCTCCTCCCCATCTGATGGCGAATCCGCTCTAGGGAGCACAACCCCCGATGGCCCCTCGTCCCGAAGTGCGGCCCGTGCTGAAGAAGGAACCGCTGAAGATTCAACTGATGTCGCCCTCGGTATTGGGTGCGACACCGGCGCCGCAGCAAGTCGAGCAATTGCACCCGGCCGACGGAAGGCCAACTGAGGGGCCCTGACGCGGCGTGCCCTCCCTGATCACAGAAAACAAAGTTGATGAATAGAGTTGAAACAAAGCGGAACAGAAGAAATCAATTTTTTACCTGCCGCAGGCCTACGACCATGCTTCTCCCAGAAAGACGCCCATGTGCGTATCCCCACCGTATGGGGGAGCACGGCCTCGACCCATCCGCGAATCCCAGCTAACAGAGCCGGCGGCAACTTTTCGGCTGCAAAATTGATACGAGTTAACGTTTATGAGCACAAGACGTAAGGAGGGGCGGAAAAGGGAATTCGACGATTAAAGAACTTACGTGCATGATTCCAAGCCTCTGGGAACCCAGTAGAGCACGCCACTAAATGTTCAGTCCTGATGTAGAAGAAGTGCTCAAAAGGGCGAGGGTTGACCTCGTCATCCAGTTTTGCAGTCAGGCCCCTCGTCCCGCGAGGGCACGCTCGAATCATGGTACCACGAACTCTCTGGGGAGCGTAGAGGCTAAGCACATGCTGCAGCGTGACCTCCCTACCGGCCAATTCTGCATATTTGATAAGCATTGCTAATAATATGTAAAGAGAAGGAGCAAGCTGACCCGGGCATACCCCGTAGTAACAACAGAAATCAACCACTAGCATTGGAAGCGGGAGCTTAAACCCCAACTTGAAAGGATAGGCGTAAAAGACGCAGTATCCCCTACGGTCGGTGTGGACCCTCTCCTCGCTTCTAGCGAGAATGACGTCAGCATAGGTGGGGATGACCCCCTGTCCCCGTAGTTGGGACATCCCAATCTCCCCCATTAATGGGGCTTCATCCACCTGATCCTCTCCACCATCGGCGGTGAAATCAGCCATCGGACCTCCGGGCAGAGATACTATCTCGTCAACCGATGGAGCATCATCGGCCTCCACCAGTTCTGCACCGCCCATTGCCGGAGAGGGCTCTTCAGTCACCGGAGAGTTAACCAGAAAATTCGTCGGAAGAACGTCGTCGGAAGAACTGCCTGCCATTGTTGATTCGATAATGAGAAAGAAACAAAGTTTGAGGGACGAAGACGGAAGTTACGTCAATCGAAGAACAAAGATGAAGGTGAATTAGCAGGAAGAAAAGCTTCTTCAGAATCTCTCTCAGACAAACAATGAGAATATGAAAAATGAATGCCTCAGCCCTTATTTATAGGCAACACAAGTGGCTTTCATGAACCCCAATAGCCACTATTAACTACATGACCAACCGCACACTGGTTCGATTCTACAGAAATGTGTGTCATTATGACAAGCTCCATGAAACAGCTTTTCAGTCGCCAACCGGCGTCTCGCCCTCGAAATGGTTGTAACGACTTATGAACGCTGAGGAGATGTTCCGCGCGCCCTCAAAATTTTGGACGCCGCCAAACACGTATCGAGCGTGCCCTTACTCCCCTCGGCCGTATTACATACGGTCCGTCCGCCATGGTCGACGGGTATGCTCCCAAACAAACGTAAGGATCAGAGCACAACAAAGCTCGACCTCACTCGAATTAAGTTAAAGGGTCAAGCGACCTCGCCAAGGAGGAGAGCTCGACCTCGATCGAACGACGACTTGATAGCACAATAACAAAACACTAACACTCTACAATGCTAAGGGCCATCGCCAAAGGTAATTCGGCCTCGATCGCAGCGACGGTCGGCCTCCCTATCCGAGTTTCTCAAACTACAGTCGATGGAATCCTCTCATCGAGCTCGGCCAAGGCCCGACCTCAATAAGCGGAGGGACTAACTGTATGGTACAGAATCCGACCCCACGATAATTAGGGAAGCTAATCCCGTCTTAAGCTGATTCATGATTAATTAGTGGTACGACCACTCAGAATTAACGATATTCAACCCTCATCTGATTCGACCAACAAGGCCACGGCCCATCCGCTACCATGAAGGCGAAATCCCAACGTGGTCACGGCCACTTATTGCCAGCTCACGAAGCTCACAGCTATAAATACCAAGAGAGGAAACCCTAGAAAGGGGGCTTCTTCTTCTTCACTATTGACGAGAGAAAAAAGAGATAACGAGACCCATATTATGGGCAAGAGGAACACCATTGTAAGGTTCTGAACCTCTTCATGGAGAGGCAGACCAAACCAATAAAGGCTCCTAATGTTTCTCCCCCTAATCCTGAGTACTTATTTTCGTCTCCTTCATTTGGTCCAATGGATTATTACGTTTTGCTATGATTTTCCCGTGATTTACTTATATTGTTTTATACTCATAAGATATGCGATAACTTTTGAGCAAACAATAGTTAATTCTAACTTATAATGCTACGATTCAAGCTGTGCGATTTAATTTCTACCATCTGTTCTGTCCCTGAAGCATATTCATTTCACTTAAAATAGTTTGAAGTCGTAATTAGTCCTGTCCAGTAGAACACAGTAGCTATTTAAACAGGTAGCTCTAATTGATTTTCATTAGGGGTGTCAATTATTCGGTTCGGACGGTTATTTTATGAAATTTGTACCATACTATTTTTTCGGTTATTCTATTATGTATAACCAAAATTAGACTTTTCGAAACCGTCCCAATCATGTCGGTTTCACTTCGGTATCGGTACAGTTCGGTTAATTTTCGGTATATTTTTAAATATCATGTAAAATTCACCAGTAGAAGTAGAATGCAATAACATATGTTCTTTTATAGGACTTAGCAAAACTCTCTAGACATTTTTACTGTTTAAAGGTGATGAATTAAAAAACATGAAAGATGGCTAGAGTATAGATCCATCAACTATTCGACATCAACGTAAAAGAAACCAAGTAAAAGCAAAGAAAATATAAATCACGCGAGTTGAAAGATATTAGTCAAGCCGGGACTCAAGAATAAAGTTTATAT
>NW_017696830.1:0-3154 GCF_001879085.1 Nicotiana attenuata
ACGCTGGTGGGAGGTCGCTAGTAAAAACATTGATTCGAGCAGGATATTATTGGCCCAAGATGGAAGAAGAAGCTAACGATTTTGTGTCTAAATGTGATAAATGTCAAAGATACGGCAATAATATGCATAGACCAGCTGAGTTACTCCACCCTGTCATAGCTCCGTGGCCCTTTATGAAATGGGGAATGGATATCGTAGGTCCATTGCCACAAGCAAAAGGTCAGGTAAAGTTTCTACTTGTGCTTACAGATTACTTCACTAAATGGGTAGAAGCAGGGGCATTTAAACAGGTGCGGGAGAAAGAAGTTAAAGACTTCATTTGGAGAAACATAATATGCCATTTTGGGGTACCAAAGGAAATCGTGTGTGATAATGGACCACAATTCATAGGAGCCCAAATCACAGAATTTTTTCAAAGTTGGCAGATTAAAAGGATAACATCTACACCATATCATCCAGTGGGGAATGGACAAGCAAAATCCACGAATAAGGTTATCATCAACAACTTGAGGAAAAGGTTGCAGGATTCGAAAGGTAATTGGCCCGAGGTATTACTTGGGGTATTATGGGCTTATCGTACAACGACAAAAACAAGCACGGGAGAAACCCCATTTTCAATGGTTTATGGGGCGGAGGCTTTGATTCCAGTAGAAATAGGAGAACCAAGCACACGGTACATTCAAGCAACGGAGGAATCAAATGATGAAGAGATGCGGGTGAATCTTGATTTGTTAGAGGGAAGAAGAGAAGCTGCACTAATAAAAATGGCGGCACAAAAGCAAGTAATTGAACGATATTATAACAGGAAAGCACGCCTCAGATTCTTTAAAATTGGGGACTTCGTGCTTAGAAAGGTGTTCCAATCTACAAAGGCTGCTAATTCAGGAAAGCTGAGTCCAACATGGGAAGGACCCTACAGAGTTCGTGACATTGCAGGAAAAGGAGCATACGAGTTGGAGACAATGGATGGCAAGCTGTTACCCTCACATTGGAATGCTGTCCATCTAAAAAGATACTACTTTTGAAAAAAGTATCCATGGTCAGGTATCTCTATGTTAAAATTCATTTTTTAATCATTAACAATTTTACTAACGATTTTAGATGCTAGGCAAAAACCCTAACTCGTGCCAAATGATGAGTCACGACCTGTACGGCAAAATGGAATATTCTTAAATTCCCAGCCCAGGGTTACAATTAATCTGATGGAAATACACACGGGTTAGGCAGTCTTCATCTCTAATCGCACCTCCGAGTCCCGCAAATTTTTCTGTTTCAGGAAAAGGACCAAGTTAAGAGGAAAAACAAGTGCTCGAGGCTTCATACTTCACCGCTCAAACACTTGGGGGACAGTATAATGAACACAGAACAGATACGTGCAGAAAATAGATGCGTAAATCAAGAGACAAGTGTCGAGCAGAGGTTATGGAATCCCAGCATAAGCATACATCATAGTATTCTTTCCCATGAGAACAACAGAGTCACCTCTCAACACTCGTGAGAACAATAGAGTCACCTCTCAAACCCTTCCTAATACATGAAGATGGGGTCATGACTATATACTGAAACGGGTTATAAGGGAAAACCTTGTCTAAATTATATTTACTTTGTAAAAATATGTTACAAGAAAAACAGTTACGAGAAAGTTACAGATGTACTTTAATACATAAAAGCTTGTTCAAGTTCATGAATAAAAACTTGTCAAAGTTGTGGCATACAAAACATGTGTATTCCTATTTCTTTCATCGTATTATAACACCATTATGAAGTTGAGACGTCTTCTTCATTAAGTGTCGATATATGAAAAGGGCCCTCTTTTATAAACCTCATGTTAATAACTCATGAGAAGAATCATAAAGCAATTTCAATGGATAAAAATGCTAAACTATTCTATAAGTCCTAAATAGATAAGAAAAAGGCAAGAATAGAACATATTGAAGTACCAAGAAAACTTCTTAAAAAAGACTAAGTAAAACTTAGTCAAGCAAAATATTTTTACAAGTGCCCCATTATGATAACTGGGGACTTAACCAAAAAATCTCTTAAAAAGGTCAAGGGATAAAACCACCAATTAATAAATAAAAAAAACAACAAAGGAGTAAAATATTCAACTTGTCACTAAAGGAGTTGGAACTTCTGAAGTTGCAATGTCAACTTCACTTTCAGAAGCAGCTGTAGGCACGGTAGCAATTTCTGAGGAAGTAGCGGCAGTTGGGCTTGAAGTGTTAAAGTCACCGAGGGAAGCAAGAGTCACGGGAGCTTCAGCTTCCACGGACTGTATCAGTGAAGTTTCACCCTCAGGAGCTGGAATTGTAACATTTTCAACTTCAACAGAAGCGGCTCCTTCATTTAAAGGTTCCTCAGCCACGGGAGTTTCATCTGCCGGAGAAGGAAAGTCAAGTGGTTGTTGAGTCATTTCAATGGTTCTCAAAACCTTAGCCAATTCCGATTCTAAATCAAAGTTTTCTTCACTGGCCTCAGTTAAGGCATCATGGCGGGAGTTTAGAAAGGCCCAGCTCACCTCTGTGTTAAAGTTCTCCTCAAGAAGCTCATAATCCCTTTCCCACGAGGCAAGATCATTTTTTAACATTTGATTTTCAGCCAAAGTGGAGTCAAGGGTAGCTTCAAGGGAGGCACGAGAATTCTCTAAGGCACGAACCTTGTCAGAGGAAATTTGCAAATCAGCCTGAGCCTGAGACAAGTTTTGAACTAGCTCTCCCGCGTACTCTTCTTTCTTGCTCAACAATATCTTAAGTTCTCTAATATCTTCGCTTGACTTTGATAATTGTTCTGAAAAAGAACATTCAAGACGCTCCTTATCCTTCTCAGCTTTACTAGAAGAAGCCTTGGCCCCCACTAATTCAGAAGTCAGAATTTGCTTTTGCTGTTCCAGGTCACGGTTATTCTCTTGCAATTCTTTTATCTTTTTCTGAGCATTTTTAAACTGCTCTTTCCAATTGGTTGCCTCAAGCTGGGCTTCACTAGCTATCCTCTCAGCCTCAAGAAAAGTCTGATCAGACTCACGAGCCTTCTTTTCTAAGAGGGAAATTCTTCCCATCAATTCCGTACCAATGAGGTTAGCCTACAAAAACAACTCATGAAAGTTAGAATTAAAAAGAAAGAATTTATTAAAAAGTAAAGGGAGAGTACCTTCAAT
>NW_017696831.1:0-3153 GCF_001879085.1 Nicotiana attenuata
CCTTTCAAGTTCAGCAGTCAGGAGCCCACTGGATAACAAGGGAAGTACAATTCCAATTTTAGCTTTTAATATTTGATAACATGTTGTACCCAGTCACCAAACTGGGGCAGAAAATTTCCTTTGTTTGTTTATTTTGTTGCAGTCAGGAGCCCACCTAGAGAACGAGGGAATACTTTTCAAGTTCAGCAATCAGGAGCCCACCTGGAAAACAAGGGAATACTTTTCAAGCTTCAGCAGTCAGGCGCCCACCTGGAGAACAAGGGAAGTACGATTCAAATTTTTAGCTCTTAATTTCTAATAACATGCTGTACCCAGTTACCAAACTGGGGCAAGAGATTTTCTTTGTTTTTGTCTATTTTGTTGAAATCAGGAGCCCGCCTGGAGAACAGAGGCACACATTTCAAGTTTCAGCAGTCAGGAGCCTGCCTGGAGAACAGAGGCACACATTTCAAGTTTCAGCAGTCAGGAGCCCGCCTGGAGAACAGAGGCACACATTTCAAGTTTCAGCAGTCAGGAGCTCGCCCGGAGAACAGAGTCAGGAGCCCGCCTGCAGAACAGAGGCATACATTTCAAGTTTCAGCAATCAGGAGCCCGCCTGAAGAACAGAGGAATACCGTTCAATACAGCAATCAGGAACCCGCCTGGAGAGCAGGGAATACATTCGAGTTCAGCGGTCAAGCATCACTCGGAGAAAGGAAAACATCTCAAAGTGTAGTCAGCAGTCAGGCAGCCACCTGGAGAAAAGGCAAAACATCTCAGATCACAATTCAAGGCAGCAACAAAAGGATGTCGTCGGGGAGAATACAATACAACAAGGCAACAAGGTCAAATTTGAAGATATAGATAGGATTTGTTGTAATTCATAGCTCATAGCTTAGTCTAGTTTCTTTTTATTTTTGACATGGTGTAATAAGGGGGTTCAGTAAGCAGCAGCAACAGTGAAATCACAGCTTCATGGTAGTCCCAACTATCAGACATTCCCGAACTACACTGACCTGATTCCTTTATAGCCAAGGATATATAGGCAACCTCGGAAGCAGGGTGCGGTCAAATCTTTCAAAAAATGCTTCGCACGGAGTATTCAAATGGGCAAAAATCGCTCGTATTTGCTCACTTATCTTTGCACGAAAACTCTTCGTGTTTCCGAGCAAAGAGGGGCAACTGTGAGCACGTGATTTTCGCCCTGCATGAATTACTCCCATAAATTCAAAACAAAATTATTTTTCCAGGGTTTGCAATTTTGTGGAGTTTTGTGGTATTTTTGCATTTGTCTGTGCATTTTATTTTGTTTAATTAATGAAAAAGTACAAAAATATATTGCATGTGCATTTAGGGATTTTGCATTTTTAGAATTATTTGGTAATTAAGTTATTTTATAAAAGGAAAATCACAAAAAAAAATAGTCATTTCGCACCTTTTTATTTTTTTAATTTGGATTTTTGAGTAGTTTTTCTTTAATCTATTAGTGTGGTAAATATTAATTTGAGTAAGCAGTTTAATTTGGTAAAATAATTAGTTTAAAAGTAACTTATGATTTAATTTAATTTGAAAAAGAGAAAAAAATTGATTAAAAGAAATGAAATGAGTCAAATATAAAAGGGGGCTGTGATTTGGGCCAATTGGGGCAGGCCCGGGTGAATTTCTCCTCCATACCCGCTTAAGTCCGGCCCAGCTTTACCCAATACCCGGTCCAATACCAAATCGAAACGGCGTCGTTTCGTGAAGTGAGGGATCTGAGCCGTTGATCTATTTCAATCCAACGGCCAAGGAACGCCCTTCCCCTTTAGATATAATTGTCCGAAGATTCACAAAAAACATAGTATCTCTGTACTTCATCTTCACGCTTCATCTCCCTCAGACCCAAGAACCCTAATCCGCCGCCCCAAAAATCCCCAAGCATCCACCGGCGACGCCTTCCCCAATCACCACCAAATCAACACCCTAGAGCCTCTTTGACCCCCTCTCTCCAAACCTGTGACCAGCTTCCCTCAAATCTGTCTGGAGCTCGTCGAATCTCGAATCCGAAGCTCGTAAATCCAAAAAAACATCAAATGAGCAGGGCTTTACGGGTTTGGGGCCGAAATCGACTTTAATCGTGTGTTTTCAATTGAGAACACACAATTAAGGTGCATTTCGACCAAAATCGAAGTTTTCGTTGAGTTGCAGTTCAACTTGTGGCATGCCTGGGTTCGATTTTCATCCCGGTATTTCTTTTTGGTGCTTATCTTTTTATGTCCCTGTCTTTGTTATTCTATTTGTTATGCATGAGTTTCTGTTTAACTTAGTTAAGTGTTAACTGTTTCTTTTTAGTTTATCTTGTGTTCGTAGATTAGCTTAGTTTCTTCTTCTTTTAATTTTGGGCCGTAATCGATTCCTAGGTTCACAATTTGGTTGGAATTTGAATCATGTTTCTGCTATGGAAACAGACCTGGGCCCAAAGAAGAGAATTAGCCCAGGTCTTGGTCGAGTTGGTTTGTTCGTTTTTGATACGGGTCATTTTGACCCATGCTTGGATTGGTTTGGGTTTACCTTTTTCTTTTACTTTGAATTTAGGGCTAAATTTGTGCGAGAATAATGATTCATGTTGGGTTTCAATTAATCTTAAAGCCCAATAGAGAATTGAACTGGTTTCTTTAGTAGACCCATCGAACGGGGTCGACTTGGCCCAATTAGCTTGACCAGTTGACCCGGGTGGTAAAAGGGTAATAAACAAGGATTCAAAGGGTAGCCTGGGAATTGTAGGGTAGAGAATCTTGGATAACTGCTTAAAGAAGTTCCTAGAAGTTTCTAGCAGGGGCTGGTTTTAATGTTGACACTATGACTTGGCTAACAAGTCATAAAATCAGGGACCTAAAGGGCAAAACAAAAACTTGATAGATGCCCTACCTTCTTGCCTATAAAGGCATCATTTCTTGCCTTGGAAGGCAGATCTTAAGAGGGAGAAATTCAGAAAAAATCCAGGCGGCAAAACAATTGCAGAAAATCACTGTTTCATTGGGGTTTTCTTATTTTTACTTTGATTTTTGAGGTTCCTTTTGGTGCTGAAAATTACTGGTTCATTTGGGGTGAAAATGGTTTGAATTTGGTTTGTTAAAAGCCTGGTTGGGGGTCAGTTTTGATTACTGTCTGATCGAGAATGAATCTGGGTTGTTT
>NW_017696832.1:0-3153 GCF_001879085.1 Nicotiana attenuata
TAAAGTTTTTGTAAGTTTGGTTAAAAAAGTAGAAATTATAACGTAAACCCCCAAAAAATTGTGAAAAAGTGTAACTAAGAACACATACGCGATCCTAAGCTAAATAGATACTCGATTCCAATCCTATCTCTATGTGGATTCGATCTTGTCACGCCCCAAAATCCGAGGAGCGCGACCGGCGCTCAATCAGGTGAACCCGACGGAGCAAGCCTTACCGAGCACTTTCTACCCCAAATCAATATGGATACGGGAATCATGCCTTTGATTAATTTAGACGATAACACACGGTGTACACCACATTACTGGTTCACTTCATATCATAAAAATTTACCGTACATAAGCTAGCTTCAAGAGTTCTGTCAGGGTTACAGCTTAAGGAGATTACAAGGTTAGGATTAAAACATATACATACAGCGGATTCCCCGGGCACCCGTACATAACCCTCACTAGTGTCTTTGGAGCCTCTACGGATACAACAGATAAGCATGACTAGGCCGGCAACAAGGCCCCGGTTATACCTCAAAAGTGAAAGCTGTAATAACAAAAGATACACCATATGGCCCCATGGAAGAAAAGGGGCTCACCGAGACTTTGAGTAGAAGAAACGCTCCGCTACACACGGTCGGCACCGTCCACTATGGAGCCACCTACAATCATAACACGAATGTAGCGCCCCCGGCAAAAGGGACGTCAGTACATTTGAATTGTACTGGTATGTATACCTAAACACCATTTTATTAGAAAGAACTACCAAATAGATACAAGCAAATAATATGGGCAAGTAAAAGAAGCAATTCATATAATCTTTCATACAATTTCCACAACATTGATTAGGGCATTTCTGTCACATGTTCACCACTGTTCTTATTACCACCGCTATCCCAAGCGGAGTCCGATCACGACCCGACCGGCTAGGTCACCTCATTGGAGGCATTACTCTCAATCAATATTTCATTTCCTTTATCCGGAATCCAATATCAGCACATTACCACCATGTGTGCGGCATGGTGTCCGATCACGACCCGATCGGCTAGGTCACCTCGTTAGAGGCATTTCTCCATTCTCATTAGCCAACACTTCAATTATTTATTCCACACATAACATAACAATTCCTGGGGCACTCATGGCCACCATCATCACATCGTTTCCCTTTTTTTTTATATTCATTTTACAAGTTGTGAACATATACACATATATTGAGGATACTTCAAATTGCAATCATAGGTAAATGAGCACATAGCTAGCATGAATAATTCTTTGTTCCAATGTTGGCTTATAGCCCAAGTATTTCCACACATAACTGTACTTCCCGTCATTATCAAATTGTCAAGATTGGCACCTTATTCACGTTGGGGCACATCCTTCACGAATACGTACAGATAATAGCATATCAATTAATGCGTAATAACAAGCAATATGCTAACCAATTCAACTCTTACCATGCTTTCATAAATGACAACGGAGCTCAATTTCTAATAAAAAGGGATTTTAGCCATACATACCTGGGGTTGAGTCCCTTTTTAATTTCTACTTCCAATTCACCAATAATCTAGCAACATCCATATAGTGCACAAATTAATACGCATAACTCAAAATTCAAGCTTCACAACCACTACCCGAACATATCTAGGTTACTAGCCCCTTCTTTGCACAAGTCTTTGCTCTCACCCAATTACTCCCACTAGGTTCTAGGTTTTAGTAGACATGCATACACAATTTTAACCACTATTTTCAAGAACCAATGCATGAGACTTTCTCCCCTTAGATTAAACCAGAATTTAAATGAAAATGGTTAGAGATTTTACCTGCAAGAATGGGGATAAAGATAATTGCTTTGAAATTTTCCCGCCCGGATAGTTTTCAAGGATCAAATTTGAAGAAGGTGGCTTTCTCTCTCAAGAACCCTCTCTCCCTCTCTCTTATTTGTTCAGAAACTTGTTAAAAATGAGGGGGTTGGGGTGTTTTATTAAAAAGGGGTCGGGGTTAAAATTTAGAAAAGAAAAAGGAAAGGAAAAAAAAAAGAAGCCGAGCAAGATCTGCGGTCGCATTCTGCGATCGCAGAGTTGAAATGCGGTCCGCAGATTGGACCGCAGAATTGCCTCCAAAACTCTGAGGATTCTGTTTGGGTCTGCGACAGGAATGCGGTCCGCATTCATGTTCTGCGGTCGCATAGTGCACCGCAGAACTGACATTCACAAAATTCAAAGGAGAATATGCGACGACTATGCGGTCCGCATATTTGTTATGCGATCGCATAATAGACCGCATTTTCAACATTAATTTTGACAACTCTACTGTTCCACTCTGCGGTAGAAATGCGGTCCGCATATCAATTATGCGGTCGCATTTTAGACTGCATCTTGACCTCAAGTTTTAACCAAACCACTGTTTCGTTATGCGGTGGTAATGCGGTCCGCATATTGGATCTGCGACCGTATTCTGGGCCGCATAATGGCATTTTTCTGGAAAATTGATTCTTTTGATTTTTAATAGCTTAGATCAATACCAAGGGTCCGACACATTCCTAACACGTGTTCAGAGCCGACACCACAAGATTCTGGTTTATGAGCCAAAAATTTTACGGGGCCTCACATCCTCCCCCACTTAAAATCATTCGTCCCCGAATGAGGACCTGTTTCAAGCTTTTCAGTATATTCAAAGATCATTTGGTTTTGAAAACATGTTATGCAGATTCCTACACCTTTCACTATTTCCCAAATTTTTAGAAAACTTTTGCCAGAGTTTCCTTTGTAATTAGAACATCTCCACCTGACAGAGGGCCCCCGAAACACAATTCTGAGCACCAATACACAATTTCAACTACCCTTATAGCTAGTATACAATTCCTTACCTTAACAAATGCACACATTTGATCACTCGATATGCTTTGCTTATGAATCAGTTATTTCAATGAGTTTCACATAATTTAGCCATTTCAACACACTACAAGCATACAAGTAATTCATTACCAACTTATACCACCATTAATTGATTACTTATCACAAGAGTCTTTTAAAAAAAAAAGCTTTCATTTACCAAAGAAATGTTCACATGACTTGAAACAATCCCTACATCTATAAGTCTTGCACAACTAGAGGAACTTCACTAGCACTTAGGAAGGAATCAACTTGGACACAATGGTAATTGTTTTAG
>NW_017696833.1:0-3153 GCF_001879085.1 Nicotiana attenuata
TGAGCATCACAGACCCGGTGGTTTGTTTCAGAGGATTGAGCTCCCCGAGTGGAAGTGGGAGAGGATTACCATGGATTTCATTACTGGACTTCCGCTGACTCGGAAGAAGTTTGATGCGATTTGGGTCATTGTTGATAGGCTGACCAAGTCAGCGCATTTCATTCCAGTGGCAGTCTCCTATTCATCCGAGAGGTTAGCTGAGATTTATATCCGGGAGATTGTTCGCTTTCATGGAGTGCCGGTATCTATCATTTTGGATCGGGGTACGCAGTTTACCTCGCGCTTCTGGAGAGCGGTTCAGCAGGAGTTAGGTACCCAGGTTCAGTTGAGCACAGCGTTCCATCCTCAGACGGACGGTCAGTCCGAGCGGACTATTCAGATTTTGGAGGATATGCTCCGGGCTTGTGTTATTGACTTTGGAGGTTCATGGGATCAGTTCTTGCCTTTAGCAGAGTTTGCCTACAATAACAGCTACCAGTCGAGCATCCAGATGGCTCCTTATGAGGCCTTATATGGTAGGCGGTGTCGGTCTCTTATTGGATGGTTCGAGCCGGGAGAGGCTCGGTTGATAGGTACAGATTTAGTTCAGGAGGCCTTGGAGAAGGTCAAGGTCATTCAGGACAGTCTTCGTTCAGCTCAGTCTAGGCAAAAGAGCTATGCAGATCGTAAGGTTCGAGATGTAGCTTTCATGGTTGGTGAGCGGGTATTGCTCCGAGCGTCGCTTATGAAGGGCGTGATGAGGTTCGGAAAGAAGGGCAAGCTTAGCCCTAGGTATATTGGTCCGTTTGAGATTCTTGATCGAGTGGGAGAGGTGGCTTATAGACTTGCATTGCCACCTAGCCTATCAGCCGTGCACCCAGTTTTTCATGTGTCTATGCTTCGGAGGTATCACGGCGATCCTACCCATGTATTAGACTTCAGCACTGTCCAGTTGGACAAAGATTTATCTTATGAGGAGGAGCCGGTAGCTATACTAAACCGGCATGTCCGTCAGTTGAGATCTAGGAGTTTTCCCTCTGTTCATGTTCAGTGGAGAGGTCAGCCCCCTGAGGCCTCAACCTGGGAGTCCGAGTCCGATATGCGGAGCCGTTATCCACATCTGTTCCCCAACTCAGGTACTTCCTTCTTTTGTCCGTTCGAGGACGAACAGTTGTTTTAGAGTTGGAGGATGTGACGACCCAAAAGGTCATCACCTATTTCCTCATCCATTCCGTGCTTTCGAGGCCTTAAAACCTCATTTTTTTACTTGCCTCAATTTGCGTGCGCAGTTCGGGCGCGTAGCCGGAAAGCTTTTATGTTGAAATATGTGAATTCCGTGAAAAATTTGAAGAATTTTGATATTAATATGATTATAGTTGACTTTGGTCAACATTTTTGGTAAACGGACCCGGACCTGAGATTGGACGGTCCCGGAAGGTCCGTAGAAAAATATGGGACTCGGGCATGTGAATCGAATTCCGAAGTCTAGAGCCCGAGATATGAATTTTTCCGTGAAATTGTTTTTCTGAAATTATTAAGGAAAATGGAAATGAAAATTGATTAAAAGACTATGGTATCGGGCTCGTATTTTGGTTCCGATGCCCGGTACAAGTCTTAAATATGTGTTAAGCGCTTTCTGTAAAGTTTGGCCGAAATCGGACGTCGTTTGACGTGTTTCGGACTATGAGTTCAAAGCTTGAAAGGTTATGAAGATTAGAAGGAAAATCATGTGCCTTGAGGCTTGATTCTATGTAAATGATGTTATTTTGGCGATTTGATCGCACGAGCAAGTCCGTAAGATGTTTTCGAGGTTGTGTGCATGTTTGGTTTGGAGCCCCGAGGGCTCGGGTGAGTTTTGGATAGGCATCGGATTGCATTTCTCATTTTTTGAAAATCTGGTATGTTGGCTTCTGTGGTTTTCGCAAATGCGAAAGGGAGACTCGCAATTTCGAGCTCACAAATGCGAGCTTCGAGTCGCAATTGCGAGGTCTGGGAAATTATGCACAGGTCGCAAATGCGAGGATTTTGCTCGCAAATGCGAGAGGCCACTGATCGCAAATGCGATCGAATTTTCGCAAATGCGAAACCTGGCCTCCAGACCCAAGTTCGCAAATGCGAACTAAAATGTTCGCAATTCCCACGCCTGTTTTGTTCGCAAATGCGAACCTCTGTTCGCATTTCCCATATCCGAGGCCCAGCAAATTTTATACTTAGTCGAATTTTCACCACTTTTCACCATTCTTTCAAAACCCAAACACCATAGGCGAATTTTCAAGAGCAAACTTCATCCCAAATCACTTGTAAGTTGATTTTTACTCAATTCTTTCAATCTTTAACATCATTAAACATGTTTTCCACTTGAAATCAAAGATTTTCATGGGTGAAATTGGGATTTTTGGGTAGAACCTAGGTTTCTATAAATTGGGGAGTTGGACCTCGATTTGAGGTCCGATTTCAAAACAAATTATATATTTGAACTCGTGGGGGAATGGGTAGCCAGATTTTGGTTCGAACCTCGAGTTTTGACCACGTGGGCCCGGGGGCGATTTTGGAATTTTTGGGAAAAACTTGGGAAACTCATTTTTATGCATTCAACTTGATTCATATAATGTTTATTAAAATAATTGAGCAATTTGTGATTAGATTCGAGCGAATTGGAGGTGGAACCGCGAGGTAAAGCAATAGTTGAGGATTAAGTGGATTTCAAAGCTTTGAGGTAAGTGTTTGGTTTAACCCTAGCTTGAGGGAATAGGAGTTGAGTCTTGTTGCTAATTGCTATGTGATCGAGTACGATGTATAGGCATGGTGACGAGTATCTATACATTAGAGTCTAGCATGACCGTGAGTCCTTATAATGTGATTATCATGACTTGGTTGTGAACTCCGTGTTTATTCGAGGATTTCTATATATTGTGAATAACATGTGAACGGTAATATGATCATTTGATTCCTAGGAGCATTGGCTCGAACTGTGATACGAATATTGAAAGTATATGAAATTACTTGATTCATTGAGGAGCGTCGGCTCCAGTTGTAGAACGATTTGCGAAAGTATAAGTGATAATTGAACCTCTGGAGCATCTGCTCGAGTTGTGAAAAAGAATTGTGAAGTAAAAGCGAGAAAGAGGAGAGATTATTATGTTGCCCTCTTGGTGGGCTATTGTTGGTTTTGTG
>NW_017696834.1:0-3153 GCF_001879085.1 Nicotiana attenuata
AACCAGAAGGTACACGGAAACGAAGTACAAAAGACAAGCAACAGGTAGTACTGGCCTAGCATGCTTCACGTAGTACAGTTAAGGCAACTTAAGCAATTAGGCAAGTTAAATCAACTAATCATGCTTTCCTAATCTAGCACAGGTTATAATTGCAAGTAGAATAAAGCAAATATGAAAGGAACTAAATCTCAATATCTTAAGAAAATCGGGTTTCCAACAATTAGCTCAAGTACACGCCCGTCACCTCGCGTACAAGGCACTCAAATCAACAATAACAAATCCTGAGGGGGAAAGGTCCCCCACACAAGGTTAGACAAGCCACTTACCTCGAACCGGCTCAATATCAATAGAAACCACGCCTTTGCCACGAGTATCCGACTCCAAATGGCCCAAATCTATTCAATTCAATTACATATCGTAAATAATATTGCAAACAACTGATTCCACTATTAAATTTAGAGCTAGGGCGCGAAAATAGGTAAAATGACCAAAATGCCCCTCCAGCCATCGTCTCGGAATCGAATAATTTTTACGTTTTCAGAACCCTCGTACTCTCACGAGTCTACCCATATAAAAATCTCCCAAATCGGGGGTCAAATGCCCCCTCAAAATCCATAGTTAGGTCTAAGAAGTTTACCCACTTCCCATTCAAAAACACGAAATTAAAGGGTGAATTTGCGATTAGATTAATGGGTTTTAGTCATAGGAGAGTACAGAATCATTACCCGGTGATTGCCCTTGAAAAACCCTTGAAATTGAAATCCGAGCTCCAAACCTTGAGTTTTGATAAAAATGGCAAAACCTCGTTTTTGAAATGTTAAGTACTGTTCAGGGGTCTAAAGCATCGCGAACGCGATAGGAAGCACGCGTTCGCGAAGAAGGAAAATATCAGGGCCCAATAATGCCCTTCGCGATCGCGAAGGGAGGAGCGCGAACGCGAAGGCCAGGGGATCAAGAACTATGCGAACGCGACAAGGCTTACGCGAACGCGATGGAGGAAATAGTGAAGCTACGCGGACGCGGGTGATCTTATGCGAACGCGAAGAGGAACGGGCCCCCCTCTCCAGACTTACACTACGCGAACGCGGGAGAGAGGCCGCGAATGCAATGAGAGGATAGGCTACTACTACGCGAACGCGGTGCCTTCTTCGCGAACGCGAAGAAGGAATTCAGACCTGCAACTTTCTGCAACATTTCCAAACTTCAAAATGCTCCGTTGAGCATCCGAAACACACCCGAGGCCCCCGGGACCTCAACCAAACCTACAGACATATCCCCTAACATCATTCAAACTTGTACCAATCCTTAAACCACCTAAAACAACGCCGGAAACACGAATTAATCAAAGATTCAAGCCTAAGAACTTCAAATTCCAATAAAACACACTTTCGATAAAAAAGCTAACCAAACCTCATCCGATTGACCTGAAATTTGGCACACACATCCCAAATGACATGAAGGAGCTACAGCAACTTCCGGAATTCCATTCCGACCCTCGGATAAAAAATTCACTATCAGACCGGAAACTTCAAAAGTTCCAACTTCGGCATTTCAAGCCTAAATGAGCTACGGGCTTCCAAAAAGCATTCCGAACACGCTCCCAACCCCGAAATCACCTAACGGAGCTAACGGAACCATCGGATTTCCATTCCGAGGTCGTCTTCACACTGTTCCGATTACGGACCATTTTTCAACACTTAAGTTCTCATTTAGGGACTAAGTGTCCCAAAACTCTCAAAAACTCAACACCGAACGTCCCGGCAAACCAAAATAGCAGAAATGGACTTAGGGGAAGCAGTTAACGGGGGATCGGGGCATAAATTCCAAAAACGACCGGCCGGGTCGTTACACTATTATTTAAAATGAACAAGAAATTTGGGCTCCGGTTCAAGTCCATATTTGAACAATAGGAGAACCTCTTAATTTAAGTATGCTACTTAACCTGAAGTCCCAAGCCCCATGTTGTCAAAATTAATCTCTGATTCAATGATCATTCAGGCCTTCGAATCTTGAACTTGGCCCAATATAAAATAAACACAATCTGTTATTTTGTTGAGCTGTTGCCAGCTCTGGGCCTCAACACAGGCCCAATTAATGAGCTGGGTAAGACTGGAATTGGGCCATGCCTTAGTGCTACTAAGGCCCAAACGTGTCCAATGACTGATGACCATAAAGAAGGGAAAATTCAATTCTAATTGGTTCAATAACTGCTGGATTAACCTTTCTAAATTTCTTATTTATTTACATCTGATTGGCAAAACTTCTGCAGATATTCGGAGAAAGTAGACGATTGAGGTGTTTATACGGAAATACTACTGTGTGATCCAAACGAAAATGTGAAGAGTGGACCTACTGTGATTGAGGCTCAAATTCATTCATTTTGGTACTCAAATGGAAATAATAGCTGGACTACTGTAAACAAATCATGGCTAACAACAGATTTGTAGACCTGAAGCAACCTAAGTTTCGAACCCTTTAGTTAATATTACACTTAATGCTCATACAAGTTCAAACCGTTTCAAGCAATTCGACTGATGTTTAGTCAATATTACACTCAATGCTAATACAAATTCCAACTGTTTCAACATAGCTATGATTCAATGCCTATCAAACTCTGAGTGAACCTGACTTATTCTAGAGTTATACTAATAACTGTATCAATACAGACTAAAACCGGCAATTTGTATAAGCCAATTAGAACAGTCCAATACAGTCCATCAACAGTCCAACACAGTCCAAATCAATTTAAAAACAATCCTAATTATACAGTCTATGTGTTTATTATTCATGTAATACAAGCCAAATAACTAACTAACATCTATTTAATTACAAACAACAGAAAACATCCAACGAACAGAGATCTGATGAACACTTTGCATTTCCACTCCAATTCAAGGCTACATCGAGATGAATTTAAAAGATATGTACCTGGAATTTGAAATACAACAACAGGAAGAAGATCAGCAGCAGGTAACAACAGCTGGTATCCAGCAGTTAACAACAGCAACAATTGGAATAATTTGAACCAAAATAACTTCACAAAACCCAAGCAAACACCACATAAATGCAGAACCCAGTAATTGACCAAAAAACAAGCTGATTGAAACCCACAAACTGCTCGAAATAGAAAAAGCACACTTCCGAACTTCAACT
>NW_017696835.1:0-3152 GCF_001879085.1 Nicotiana attenuata
TTCTGTTTTTTTAATCCTTGGTGTCCTAATGAACTCAATCATTAGGTGGTGACTCTTCTAAATCTCAAAACCCAAATTCCCTAAAGGAATAGAGTTGTCCGCCCAAATGTCGTAAATCCGATTTCACCTTTAGAAAAAGGGGCATCGACAGTAAATCATCTAGCCTCTCAAGATGATGAAGAAATCTCAAGCTGACTAGGTTCCCCGATGTGTTCGGGAATAAGACCCCTCCAAACATAACGAGTAGCAACAACCTTGTATACCGGTGAACATGATAATCCGGTGTATCGCCATCGATATTAGGATGCAATATCTCAAAATAATCTCGAATAGTCATCAACGAAAAATGACAGGCCCCAGCCAGTGCATTCTTATCCTGTTGCCGGAAACCAGTGAGCTGTTGGCATGTCCAGGTACTGCGCACCTGTCATCTCTCTCATGCCCTGCGACAGAGCAACGGGGTGTCCATCAACGGGCAACCCGTATGTAACCTCCACGTCCTACTGTGTGATGGTGTCCTCGCCAATGGGCAAGTGGAATGTGTGCGTCTCCGGTCGCCACCGCTCTATTAGGGCCGTGACCAAAGACAAATCGAGCTGCAGCCGCCCGATCTCCATAATCCTGTAGAAGCCCGTATCCTGCAGGCGTCTGACTACACGGCAATGGAGAACTTTGCCCTTCAGAAAGTCCCACATGTCGTCCACTCTCCTGACGCAGAGAGTCTAGGTCAGTAACTCTCCCTCCCATATTTGGGCGGACCTATGATTGCCCCTGTAACGATAGTAGCTTATCGCTGGAGTCCGGGATGAATGGAGGCACCTCCATGTCGTCTTAACTGTAAATTTAAACAACATTAATTACATGTTAGTTTTTTAATTTTATATGTTTGTTTGTTAATTAAATAATTAATTTTTATAATTATACAATATTTAATTATTATGTATTCACATAGGGGTTCCAGGCTCGATAATTGAGGCCCAGTAGCACCAACATATCCTGAATTCTTGCATGTGTTAGTTTTCTTATTTTACATGTAAGTTTTATAATTTTATATGTTTTTTTGTAAATTAAATAAGAAAATTATAACGATTCGACCAATCTTTTTTAGCTCTAGCATGTCGTTTAGTGGTTTGAGGCCATGTGCAGCTTCACTTCAGGTATTATGACTTGTACGCTTGGTCGAAATTGAATTCCGGGAAGTTCGAAGTTGATTTGGAAAGATGATTCTCATTTCGAAAGATTTAAGTTGGAAGAATTGACTAAGGGCTGAATTTTGAGTAAATGATCTCAGAATCGGGATTGGAAGGATTCAGCAGGTTCGTATGGTGATTTTGGGCTTGGGCGTATGTCCAGATCGGATTTTGAATAAACCGGGAGCGTTTTGGCGCCTATTGTGGAAGTTAGCATTTTTGGAAGAATACCATAAGTTTGGGTTGAAGTCCATTTCAGTGTTATCGATGTCCGTTTGGGATTCCGAGTCTGGGAATAGCTCTGTATGGTGATTCTGGTATTGGAAGCGCGAACGGAAGTGGATTTGGAGGTCCGCAGATCATTTTGGAGTTATTTGGCTGAAGTTAGAAATTTGAAGGTCGTTTAAAAACCTGCAGATCTTTTGTTTATAACACTAGTGATCCCTTTCTTTAAAATCAGTACGCTCTGTTAGATACCATGCCTATAGGTCTCACTTAGGCAAACCATTAGGTAATTAATTAACTGTGTCAGCTTTGATAACTACAACCAGACAAGGCTAGTTCGGACTCCTCATCTGAGAGATATGTGATAAATCAGCCTGTCCTAATGCTCTTATATTTAATTCAGACCACAACCAGTATTTGAAGTCATGCTATACAATCTGCTCTTTTAAGTAAGGAGGCCTAGTTGAGCCTTAATTGCTATTTGCACTTCCCCTAACTGCTTATGTGTTCTTGTTTGTCGCCTTAGACTTTTTATCCTTTTAAACTCTGAAAAGCCCCAATTCCCTTGCCTTTTAAAATTAGTAGTCTCAATGCCTCCGAGACTGATAGGATCAGGACGGGTAATAGCATGCAATAAGTAACGACACTATTCCGCGCTTTAATACCTTAAACAGGGTGGGAAAGGGTAGACATGGAGATGATGATCACGTGATAACACCACGCGTATAATTGGTTACCGGTTGTTGCGTGGATGATCCATGTTATTTATAAACCTCGGATCCCCCTCCCTCCATATGTGCTTACGTCAGTTTTCCAGTTCTTTAAACTTTGTATTTCACTTTAATTCAAACCTCTTTGGAATTTCCAGCACTGTTTTCTTTTTTAAACTTCCACCCATTTTACTTCTTTGTCTGATTATTTGCATTCGTTACTTGACCCTCATTTTTCTGCACTTATACATTCTTTTAAACGAACATGAAACCATCTATTCCCTAACTCCAGCATGCTTATTTAACCTTTATACAATCCTACTTGTAATCGTTATGTGAAGTTGTCTTGTATGTTTATTCGCTTTAAAGTCACAAATTGTATCATGGCCGGGAACCACACTAGTGGATCTTGGGGGGTGCCTAACACCTTCCCCATGGGATAATTTCAAGCCCTTACCCGTTCTCTGGTTCTTTTCTTCTTTTTTTACTCCTTGGTGTCCTAATGCACTCGATCATTAGGAGGCGACTCTTCTAAATCTCAAAACCCAAATTCCCAAAAGGAATAGAGTTGTCCGCCCAAATGTCGTAAACCTGATTTCGCCTTTAGAAAAAGGGGGCATCATCATGGCGACTCCGCTGGGGATTATTCTTTAGGCTTTTACCATTTCATGCTACTTGTGACTTTATTGCATCTTATTGCCTTTATTTAATGTCTGTATCTCTTTTCTACTATGAAACTGACTTGGCTATTCGTTTCTTTTCTTTTAACGCTTTCCTTTACCGCTTTCCTATCAATACTGTTGTAATTATGAGCAATTATTGTAATCATCACTTTATGAACGTGCAAATACATGACAACTTGTTTCATTCTTGTAATTGCATCCTCAACATCATATTCCACTCGTGCCAAACGAAATACCATAGCAACACTTATAATGAGTGGTTGCCCCCTTCCAATATTATCACCCCCCTAAACTTTAGGTCGAAAGGACGGTATTTAGTCGGTAAAACCCGAAACGTCGATCAG
>NW_017696836.1:0-1726 GCF_001879085.1 Nicotiana attenuata
TGGGTTTCTTTCTCAGGAGCCCTAGGTTTGCTGAATGTTGTTCCTTTTGAAGCACCCTTTACCTCTCATAAGATATTTCTTGAAATCTCTGGTTATCATAGCCATTTCATCATCTTCAAGATCTGATCCTTCTGAAATTCTGACAAGCCAGACTTCTTTCTTTCTTTGGAGCATCCATCTTCATTGTTTGCCTTCTCAATTCATAGGCAGTGAGATTTCCAATTAGCTCATCCAACTTGAGAGTGGCAATGTTCTTTGATTCCTGAATAGCTGTGATTTTGCTTTCCCAAGAGATTGGCAGTACCCTTGTCAAAATCTTCTCAACTTTGTCTTCTTCAAGAATAACCCTTCCAAGAGACTTAAGTTCATTTGTCAGTGTGGTGAACCTTGTATGCATCTCTTGGATGGTTTCCCCTTCCTTCATGGTGAAATTCTCATATTGAGAATACAACAGTGTTCCTCTGGACCTCTTCACTTGAGGTGTTCCTTCATGTGCAACTTGCAAAGTATCCCAGATTTCCTTAGCAGTGGTACAACTTTGAATTCTACTGTACTCATCTGGACCAAGTCCACACACAAGCCATTTCTTGGCCTTAGCATTTTTCTCCCATTTTCTTAAATCCTCAGTAGTGCAGTCAGCTCTAGTTTTTGGCACATCCACTCCTTCAGCATTTTTCTTTGTAGTAGCCAAGGGACCATCAGTGACTATGTCCCAGAGTTCATAGTCTTCTCCTATGATGTGGTCTCTCATCCCGTTCTTCCACCAGGAATAGTACTGGCCATTAAAGAGTGGAGGCCTAGCAGTGGATTGCCCTTCCCAGTTTCCAGGTGGTGCACTCATCTTGATATGTTCCTAAGGTGTTAGCCTCTTCAAGGATAACCTGCTCTGATACCAATTGATGTTCTAAACGTCAATACCACACAAGAGGGGGGGTGATTTGTGTGGTACCAATTTTTCGCGTTAGAAGGACCTGGTTCTTCTAAGTGTTCTAACTACAGCAGTTTGCGGAATAATAAATACTGAAAGTAAAGAACACAGAGATTTTTACGTGGAAAACACCTGGCTCAAAAGGTGAAAAAACCACGACCTACTACTTAGTAGGATTTTCCCAAACTTCCACTAAAATCACTGAGCCAAAACTGCATTTACAAAACTCTTTGTAAACCTAAGGATTAACTCTAATCCCCTTGTGGCAACCATCCTCTAACTTTGCTGCGACAACTTCAAGTTAATTCTAACTTGAATACTCAAAATACCTATTACAATTGCTTCTAGATAAAGCTGAAAGGCACAATACGAAACACCTACTACAATTGAACTAGAAATAAAGAAAGACACATAAAACTCTTTATGGAGCTGGTTCTTCAATCTAATTCATGTAGCTTCTGGTTTGCACACTTGAATCACACACGAACTGCTTGCAAAAAGCCTTGCTATTTTGCTCCCAATTCACGTTTAACTTCTGCGCTTTTGTGCAAAACTTTAATGTGAGAACATCCTGCAATTTATAGAGTTAGTAGATGAAGAAATAACTAGAGTTCTGATGCAACTCTTCCTTGGTGGAAGAGTTCTAGTTGATTTCAACTTCTAACTCCTTCCCTATCTTGAATAGTGTTCTCTTTGAGTAAGGACTCCTTCTCCTTATCAATTATGCAACCTTTTCGATCAGGAGATATTAAATACACCAAGTTAAGCTTATTTCCTTCACGTGCATCCCACATGCTT
>NW_017696836.1:1852-3152 GCF_001879085.1 Nicotiana attenuata
TATCTTTGCACGAAAACTCTTCGTGTTTCCGGGCAAAGAGGGGCAGCTGTGAGCATGTGATTTTTGCCCTGTGCAGTAATTCCCAAAATTTCAAGCAAAATTAATTTTCCTAGTATTTTATAATTTTGTGTGAGTTTTGTGGCATTCTTTGGTAATTGTTGCATTCATTTTATGCATTTAATCCATAAAAATACCAAAATATGCATTAGCATTTAGGGATTTAATTTCACAATTTTAGTATTAATTAGTCTTAGAATAAAATACAAAGAAATTGCAAGAAAATAGTCTTTTGCACTACTAGTTTTGCATTTGTGTCAAAATAGGTTTACAAGTAAATTTTAGGAATTTAAATAGTTTAATTAGGTCTTTGTTTTGCGTAGGCATTTTATAAAAAATCAGAAAAAATAAATAAATACAAAAGAAAAATACAAAAAGAGAAAAAAAAAAAGGAGAAATATTAAAAATGGTCTTAAGTAAAGACCATATTTGGGCTAAAATCAAGAAGCCCCAAGCAAAAATACCCCAGCCCAAGCCAGCCCAATTCACCACCCGGTCCAGTCCCTTCCATGACAAAACGACGTCGTTTTGACGTCGTTTAATCACCACCGTTCATTACCCCATATCCAACGGCCCAGGCTTAATCTCAAATTTTACATAAAACTGTCCGAATTACTCAGAAAATTTTGAGACCAAACCTTCCTTCCTCGTACAAAACCTTAACTCCGCCGTCCTCCACCCTACCCCGCCCTAGCTCCACCGCCCTAGATTCAGGGGCCTCTCAGCATATGTGCTATAATGCACAGTCTTTCTTGTTTCTTTTACCCTTCTTGTTCCTATAATAGTCAAGCTGCCTAATTCAACTAGGGTAAAAGTTACACACACTGGTAGTGTTTCTATTTTTCCAAGTCTTACACTCAAAGGAGTTCTTCACATTCCTAGTTTCAAATATAATCTTTTGTCAGTAAATAGACTTTGCCAGGCATTCAAATGTTTCTTAATTTTCACTTCTTTTGGATGCATTTTGCAGGGCCCTCTCCTGAAGAGCCCTCAAGTTTTTGGTGAAGCTAAGGAAGGTCTCTACCTTTTGGAGCGTCATAGGACAGTCTCTAAGGATCATTCTGTCAAGCCTTCTTTTTCATCTTTTAAGAGTTGTCTTTCTAGTTTAGTTTCAGTACCTTTATCTATTTCAGCAAAAACAGATTCTGATGTAAGGTTATGGCATGTTAGACTTGGGCATTTGCCTTTCAATGCAATGAAATATATTAGATCCATTTCATTTCCATCTACTTTTCATTGTTCT
>NW_017696837.1:0-3152 GCF_001879085.1 Nicotiana attenuata
TGTAAGCCTACTTTTGGTTACTTGGTAATAGTAAATTTAAAAGTAGATAGGTCACGTGGTTTGTTCGGGTTTATCACAGTGTTCCTATATTGAGAGTGTTCGTTAAAACTTTCAAGTATGCAAGACTGTAGACCTGATGTTGCACCTGTTAGCAAAAGGGGATAAACTAGTAAAGATCAATGTCCGAAAAATGAAGTTGAAATGAGAACCATGAAAGATGTGCCATATGCAAGTGTTGTTAGTTGTTTCATGTACATACAGGTTTGTACAAGGCCTGATATTGCATTTCTGTTAACATGTTGGGAAGATTTTCTTCTAATCTTGGGTGGGCACATTGGGTGGCTGCAAAGAAAGTGATGAGATATCTACAACGCACCAAAGACTTCATGCTTGTGTACAAAAAGGTTGATGACCGGGATCTTCTAGTATATTCAGATTTTGATTTTGCAGATTGTCAAGACACTATGAAATCAACTTCTGGGTATATTTTTATGTTGGATGGAGGTGCTATTTCTTGAAAAAGTGAGAAGCAAAGCATCACTGCTACATCTACAATGGAAGCTGAGTTTATTGCTTGTTTTGAGATTGCTTCACATGCTATTTGGATGAAGAATTTTCTTACTAAATTGCAAATTGTGGATTTTATATCTAAGCCGATGATTATTTTTTGTGACAACAGTGCAACTGTGTCCTTCTCCAAGAATAATAAGAGAACAAGAGGCTCTAAGCATGTTAGCCTTAAGTTTCTTAAGGTTAGAGACATGGTAAAAGAAGGTGATATGTGTATTGAGCATATTAGCACAGAATCTATGTTGGCTGATCCTTTGAATAAAGGTCTTAGGCATGTAGTGTTTAATGAACATGCTAAAAATATGGGTATTTTAGAGTCTTTTGATGTGCTTTAGTAAGTGGGAGTTACATTATAATTGCTGACTGAGATATTGCCTTTAACAAATTCTATTTTTATGCCACCTTGTGTTATTTGATATCTCTTATGCTTATGACTAACATGATAATTTATTTATTTTTATTTTCAATTGGACATTGCATAAACTCATGATATCTTTGAGTCTTGCGGCTTGTTGCCTTAATTATCCCGGGTAAGGCACAAGGGAATCCTCCTGAGGTGATATGATTTTGTGTCACTTGGAGGCTCCTGAGGTGATATGGTTATAATATCACTTGGAGGATTATTTCTTTCTAGGTGTGAATCTATTCACCTTGATTAGAAAGATAAAATGCTTAGCGCACATGTTTGATCAATGTTGATGGAAATTCTAGCATATGTGATCGTAGATAGAATTCATACCTTAAAATGGTGCGATGCCTGCTACGATTCATTGTTAGTCTTTTCTATTGAGACTGAATGGATTGTTATATGGGTCATTCTATCCTTGGCTATGTGAGTAGTGTGGCCACCGTAGAGTCTAAAATCCTTTTTCAAAATAATTTTCTTAAAAACTCAAATATTTAAAATTGTTTTCTTGTCCTCAATTAACGTTGGTGTCCAAGTGGGAGAATGTTAGAATTTGGACTTACGTTAATTGGTTATAGCCTGAAAGGATAGTGACGTGGCCCAAGTGGTGGATAAATAAAAGACCTAATATTAAATATGTGTGTGTGGATAAGTGAGGCCCAATAACTATTGGCCTGTGATGGGTAGGCACTCTTTATAAATAGAGACCAACCCCCCTTTCCCTAACAATTTAGAAAACTATGACGACCCGACCCGTCGTCTCATGAGTTACCGCTCTGTTTCCCCCATTTTATGCCTCTTCATGTTTCATTATCAGTATTTGGTGTTAGAGTCGATTTGGATTGGTTTTGGTAGAAAATGAGACACTTAGTCTCTTTAAGGAAGGCTTGGTTTGGAAAAGTCAACCGGAGGTTGACTTATGAGTTATACGGCTCGGATGTAATTTTCGGTGATTCGGTTAGCTTCGGGGGATTTGAGACTTAGGAGTGTGATCGGAATTGATTTTGGAGGTCCGGTGTAGAATTAGGCTTGAATTGGCAAAGTTAGTGTTTTGGCGAATTCCGGTTGATAGGTGAGATTTTGATCCGAGGGTCGGAATGGAATTCCGAGAGTTGCAGCAACTTTGTTAGGTGATTTGGGATGTGTGTGCAAAATTTCAGATGATTCGGAGGTGGTTTGGTTGGGTTTTTGATCAAATGCGAGTTTCGGAAGAATTTTGGGAGAACTTAGGCTTGGATTTGATGTAATTTGATGGTTTTAGTGTTAATCGTGGTGTTTTGATGATTGGAACAAGTTTGGGTGATGTTTTAAGATATGTTGGTGTTTTTGGTTGAGGTCTCAGGGGCCTCGGGGTGAGTTCGGATGGTTAAACGGAGAGTTTTAGAATTTTTCATGTTGCTAAGCCTGCTGCAACTGGTATTTTCGCTTCTGCGAATCTTGTACCGCAGAAGCGGACACGCTTGTGCGAAGGATTGACCGCAGAAGCGGTGAGGAGGCCTGGGCGCCGGTTCCGCAGAAGCGATTGTCTAACCGCAAAAGCGGTATCGCTTATGCGTTTGTGTAACCGCAGAAGCGGTTGAGCTCGAGTTTGGAATTTCCGCAGAAGCGGAAGAAAAGTCGCGGAAGCGGTCCCGCATAAGCGGGAAAGGGACCGCAAAAGCGAAAAGAGCTGGGCAGATTTATACTATTTCCTCCGCGAGCTAGGTCTTATTTTCACCATTGTTGAGCAACCTTTGGAGCTTTTTGACGAGGATTAAGGAGGGTTTCGACGGGAATTGATTGGAGGTGAGTCTCGTGACCTAGAATCATCATTTTATTGAAGAATCAACACCTAAATTCATGGAAATTTGATTAAAAATGGAAGAACTAGGGCTTGACTTTTGAAATGGAAATTTGGAGTTTGAGGGAGCATTGGAGCTCGGATTTGGTAAATTTGATATGTATGGACTCGTGGCGAGGTAACGAATCCATTGATGTTAATTTTTTGATTTTTTGAGGAGTGGGTCCGAGGCTCGGGTTTTGCTAATCTCGAGATTTTTGCTATATTTTGATTGTTTTCGATTGGGTATTGTTCCCTTGGCATATTGTGATGTATTCGCTCTGATTTTGGATAGATTCGACGCGCGTGGAGGCTGATTTGAGGGGCAAAGGCGTCGTGAGCTAGAGATTTCGCCGG
>NW_017696838.1:0-3152 GCF_001879085.1 Nicotiana attenuata
ACATTTATTTCATTCCATTCTCGAGCCTGATAAGAATGAGGTAAATTTTAATAATTTAACATGGGATTGGAGAAACGAGATTGTTGCTTTTCTGCAGTACGGAACCGTACCTGATGACAAAAGGAAGGCACACGCGCTCCGTAAAAAGGTTGCTCGTTACTGTTTATATCAAGGAAACCTTTATCGAAAGATGTTCGGTGGACCATTAGCAAGGTGTCTTGGACCTTCCCAAACAGAATACGTAATGAGGGAAATACATGAAGGACATTGTGGAAATCATGCGGGAGGAAGGTCGCTGGTAAAAAAATTGATTCGAGCTGGGTATTATTGGCCTAAGATGGAAGAGGAAGCAAATAGTTTTGTGTCTAAATGTGATAAATGTCAAAGGTACAGGAATAATATGCATAGACCAGCTGAGTTACTGCATCCTGTCATAGCTCTGTGGCCCTTTATGAAATGGGGAATGGATATCATAAGTCCATTACCACAAGCAAAAGGTCAGGTGAAGTTTCTACTTGTACTTACTGATTATTTCACCAAATGGGTAGAAGCAGGAGCATTTAAACAGGTACAAGAAAAGGAGGTCAGAGACTTCATTTGGCGTAATATCATCTGCCGATTTGGTGTACCAAAGGAGATTGTATGCGACAATGGCCCTCAATTTATTGGAGCTCAAGTCACTGAGTTTTTTGAGAGATGGAAAATTAAAAGAATCACATCTACACCTTATCACCCAGTAGGCAATGGGCAAGCAGAATCAACGAACAAGGTCATTATCAACAACTTGAAGAAAAGGTTACAAGATTCAAAAGGTAATTGGCCTGAGGTATTACCTGGAGTATTATGGGCTTATCGTACAACGACAAAAACAAGCACGGGAGAAATACCATTTTCAATGGTTTATGGTGCGGAGGCCTTAATCCCAGTTGAAATAGGAGAACCGAGCACACGATATGCTCAAGCAACGGAAGAATCAAATGATGAAGATATGCGGGTAAACCTTGATTTGCTCGAAGGAAGAAGAGAAGCCGCATTAATAAGGATGGTAGCACAAAAGCAAGTAATTGAACGGTATTACAACAGGAAAGCACGCCTCAGATTTTTTAAAACTGGGGACTTCGTGCTTAAAAAGGTGTTTCAATCTACAAAGGCCGCTAATTCAGGAAAGCTAAGTCCAACATGGGAAGGACCCTTCGGAGTTTGTGATATTGCGGGAAAAGGAGCATATGAGTTAGAGACAATGGATGGGAAAATTCTACCCTCACATTGGAATGCTGTCCACTTAAAGAGATATTACTTTTGAAAAAGTACACATGGTCAGGTATCGCTATGTTTATATTTTTCTTTGAATTGTTAATATTTTACTAACGATTTTAGATGCTAGGCAAAAACCCTTACCCGTGCCAAATGATGAGTCACGACCTGCACGGCAAAATGGAATATTCTAAAATTCCCAGCCCAGGGTTACAATTATTCTGATGGAAATACACACGGGTTAGGCAGTCTTCATCTCTAATCGCATCTCCGAGTCCCGTATGTTTTTCTGTTTCAGGAGAAGGACCAAATTGAGAGAAACAAACAAGTGCTCGAGGCTTCATACTTCACCGCTCCAACACTTGGAGGACTGCATATTGTACACAGATACGTGCGGGAAAACAGATATGTAAACGAAAATCAAAAAACAAAGAGACAAGTGTCGAGCAGAAGTTACGGAACCTCAGCATTCATCATTGTGTTCTTTCCCATCAAAATAAATGAAGATACAAAACATTCATCATAGTGTTCAAACTCATGAGAACAATGGAGTCACCTCTCAAACCTTTCCTAATACATGAAGATAGGGTCATGACTATATACTGAAACGGTTTATAAGGAAAAACCTTGTTTGAATTATATTTATTTTGCAAAAATCTGTTACAAGAAAAACAGTTACGAGAAAGTTATAGATGTATTTTAATACATGTAATATTCAAAAACTTATCAAAGTTATTCCAAACAAAACATGTGTGTTCCTATTTCTTTCATCGTATTGTAACACCATTATGAAGTTGAGACGTCTTCTTCATTAAGTGTCGATATATATAAAAGGGCCCTCTTTTATAAGCCTCATGTTAATAAGTCATGAGAAGAATCATAAAGCATTTTCAAAGTTTAAAAATGCTAAACTATTCTATAAGTCCTAAATAGATAAGAAAAAGGCAAGAATAGAACATATTGAAGTACTAATAAACTTCTTGATATAGTTAAAAAGACTAAGTAAAAACTTAGTCAACAAAAAAAAAAAAAATTTTACAAGTGCCCCATTGTGATAACTGGGGACTTTTTCTGAAAAATCCCTTAAAAACTGACCAAGGGATAAACCCACCAATCAACAAAGCAAATAAAAATAAAGTTTGAAAACATAAACTGGTCACTGAGGGGCTGGAACATCAGAAGTTGTGATATCAGCTTCACTTTCAGGAACGGTAACTTCTGAAGAAACAGCAACAGAAGCGGTTTCAGCTGGGATTGAAGTGTTAGATTCATCGAGGGGAGCAAGAGTCGCGGAAGCTTCAGCTTCCTCAGACTGAATCATAGAAGTTTCACCCTCGGGAGCTGGAATTGCAGCATTTTCAACTTCAACTGCCACAGCAACGGCTTCTTCATTTAAAGATTCTTCAGCCACGGGAGCTTCATCTGCCGGAGAAGGAAAGTCAAGTGGTTGTTGGGTCATCTCAATGGTTTTCAAAACCTTGGCCAATTCCGATTCTAAATCAAAGTTTTCTTGACTGGCCTCAGTTAAAGCATCACGACGAGAGTTTAGAAAAGCCCAACTCACCTCTATGTTAAATTTCTCCTCAAGAAGTTCATAATCCCTTTCCCACATAGCAAGATCATTCTTTAACACTTGATTTTCAGCTAAAGTGGAATCAAGGGTAGCTTCAAGGGAGGCATGAGAACTCTCTAAGGCACGAACCTTGTCAGAGGAGATTTTCAAATCAGCTTGAGCTTGAGTCAAGTTTTGTACTAACTCTCCTGCATACTCTTCTTTCTTGTTCAAGAGTGCCTTAAGTTCTCTGATTTCTTCACTTGACTTTGATAACTGCTCTGAAAAGGACACTCAAGGCGCTCCTTATCCTTCTCAGCTTTACTAAAACGAAGCCTTTGGCTCC
>NW_017696839.1:0-3151 GCF_001879085.1 Nicotiana attenuata
AAATAATGCCTCTGTTCTCCAGGCGGGCTCCTGATTGCTAAAAACTTGAAAATAAATGCCTCTGTTCCCAGGCGGGCTCCTGATTGATAAAACTTGGAATAAATGCCTCTGTTCTCCAGGCGGGCTCCTGATTGCTAAAACTTGAAACAAATGCCTCTGTTCTCCAGGCGTGCTCCTGATTGCTGAAACTTGAAATGTATTCCCTTGTTCTCCAGGTGGGCGCCTGATTGCTGAAACTTGAAATGTATTCCATTGTTCTCCAGGTGGGCGCCTGATTGCTGAAATTTGAAATGTATTCACTTGTTCTCCAGGTGGACGCCTGATTGCTGAAATTTGAAATGTATTCCCTTGTTCTCCAGGTGGGCGCCTGATTGCTGAAATTTGAAATGTATTTCCTTGTTCTCCAGGTGGGCGCCTGATTTCAACAAAATAGACAAACAAAGAAGATTTTTTGCCCCAGTTTGGTGGCTGGGCACAGATATGAGTGTTGAACTGAATTATTCTACCAACTATTATAAGAATTTGAAAGCTAAGTCCTATTATCCAGGGAGGTCCTGACAACTCCTAACAGTTACGAACCTAAGTTATATCTTCTAAAGGTATTACCCCTACTACATTTGTTATCTAATAGGTCTTAACTACTCCCCATTATCCAGGAGGGTTCTGACAACTTCTAGTTAAAAAAAACAGTTTTAACCTAAGCAGACCTTGTTATCTATATCTTGTTATCTAAGCAGACCTTAAAACTACGTCCCATTATCCAGGAGGGACCTGCAAATCAAAATTCAAGTCTTATCTTATGAGTGCCAATTCTACGGCTGAATTATACTATCCTACAACAGTATCTTGTTATCTAAAGGAGATCTTAAAACTGTGTCCCATTATTCAAGAGGGTCCTGACAACTCCTAATTGAGTCCTATCTTAAACAGGCAACTTTGAAACCAACTTATGTTCCTTGGGGTACATTTATGCTAAATTATGCTACTCATGATTGCCTTAAAATTTAAACTAAGTCCCATTTTCCTGGAGGGTCCTGAAAACTTACCGTTAAACATGTCTGGTGCCTGCCTTTCCTTGAGGTGGGTTTCTCCGAAACGAACGAAATTTCTGCCCCTATTTCAATCAAAGAAAAATCTTGTCAGTTTAAAATGTGGTGGTTGGTTTGTGGCCTTGACTTTGAGAGCGATTGCTCCTTCGCTTCCCATGATGACTGACTTCCACTCGAGGACCTTGCTTGTTTATAGACTAACCCTTTTCTCTGTCATCCCCATCACATAAAATTCCTTTTCTCCGTTCGGACCCAATATCTTCTACCCCGAAGGATAATGTATAAGGGAGTTTTTCCATTTAAAGTGACATTATTCGAAGTGGGATTGTTTATTTATTTTTAGAGTCGCCACTTGGGATAGGATTGGCTTTTGGTGTCCCAAGTCACCGGTTTAATTTAAATCCCAAATCGAGGAAAAATTCGACTTCCCAATTGGAGTCTGCGAACCAGAAATTCTGAATAAGGAATTCTGTTGACCCGAGGGAAGGTGTTAGGCACCCCCGGATCCCGTGGTTCTAGCACGGTCGCTTAAATTATTATAAATGGCTAAAAATCTGATTTTATACATATTCAATCCTATAGTGCAATTTTATAAATTATTTACCGCTTTTATTTACTTTTTTACGAAAGTGAACGCCGTTTAAGAGCGTGTTTTTGGATCACGTCACATGAAATGCACCCGGATCCTCAACACCTCTTATTCAACGTTTTGGGATTTGGATTTGGGTCACATGAAATGTATACCCGAATTTAGGAAAGTAATATTATTAAAAGCGCACCTAAAGTGGCTAGCGTCTTATTATCTTTGCGGGAGGCCGTGAAATTCGCTAAACGGCGCGTCCCGAATTCTAAGCATTTTATTATTCGCAATTAATGAGGGCCTCGCAATCTGTGCAATTTTATTTGGCGAGGCTCATCTCGTTTTATTATTTTATGGCTAAACTAAAGCAAACTAAGATTTTCTATTCATTTTTTGTCTCTAAAGGGCCTAATTAATTCACATTTATAAATTCGGGCCTCGAATTCAAGTCCGAATCCAAACAAAAGGGGAACCCTCTTAGTTCGAACCCGCCACCTAATTCGAAACCTAAGTTTATATTTGCGAATTAATCCCTGTATTCCTATATATATCTTTTAAAAAAAAGGATTTTTAACTTGAAGCATTTGTTGGGCCTTGAAACATGAAATTTTTAGCATTCATTGGGTCTTAGAAGGAATCCAGGAATAAGAACTAATATTTTTGCTCTACAAAACTGCTATAGCGCAACTGGGCCTCAGCGTAAGCCCAATTGTGAAAATTATACAAGGCCCAGGAGCAGCATTTAGTCCAATTTTGTCGTTGGATTAAGGAGCCCAGACTTAACATCGATAGAACTGTACTTATCTCTGGTTATTAGGCTTTCGATTCGTTTTCTCACGCTTATTCTAAGGCAGATTCGTGACTACTGAGTCAATTGCTGATTATATTCAGCAGTTTGATCATCTAAGAGTAATTACACAGGGGACTATTAAAGTTATAAAACTTGTAGGTTCTGCACCTTATGCAGAGAAATAAGTCACAACAAACTTAGAGTTTGCAAGCAATTCTAGGCTATTCACTTTGATTTAAAAAAAAACAGTCCCAGGCAGTCCTGCTTATTACAACAATGTTCCCATGAATACAAATTCAAAACAGATTTGATCAACATTAGATAAATATACATCGCTGATCTACTTCCAGTTATAAATGTACGAACAAACTCAGATGAACAAATCGTGTCAAGAGGTAGATTCCATTTCATTTCACTTCCATCCCAGAGACTACATCAAATGAGATTTGAAACATGTACCTGGAATTTGAACCAAAATGGAAGAGGAAGAAGTCAGCGGCAGTAAGCAGTAACAGCTAATAGCCAAGCACCAGTTCGTACGTAGTCCAGCAAATAGGCAAAAAATAGACCAGAATCGAAATATGAAAGACACAACTCCAATGACCACACAACAGACTTGATTAAACCAGGATGGATTGAGACTAATCTCGGTAGGAGATTTCTGAACTTCAGCAGCTAGAAATAATTCTGAACATACTGATTTGATTTCGAATTTGAGCAAATTGGACTAGA
>NW_017696840.1:0-3151 GCF_001879085.1 Nicotiana attenuata
GTTCAATCCTAAACCACCGCACCATGCGATATTTGATGGTTGCATCTTCAATAGTATTTCACAATATCCCGCCATAAGGCGAATTGTAGCAGATTATAACACCGACAAACTTAAAGCGTTCAATTAGGACAACGACACCCCCATGTAGAGGAGAACTCCGCCACACTTGCAATTACCACGATTCATTACTTCCACCAGTCCACATCTGACCATCCTTAGTTCGATTGGCTTTCCCCTGCCGGGAATAAAATACAGAATCCCTTGATTACACAGTGAGTAAACTTCCTTTAATTCATTCACTGCCCCGACATGTGGGCAAACACCCTACCATCACAACAACACTGCGGAATAATCGCTCATAGCATTATGGCAACCTGTGCCTAGCCTCAAGGCTCTTAGAAGTTCTGTTACTGAGCTGAATACTAGAATATCCTTCCATAAGGTGACTATAACAGTCCAATCAACTATACCGGGAGAATCATCCCGCACCACATTTGTAGTGCCATTGCAATCCTTCAATCTTCGATTTATAACAACGCTTGCATAAGATTGAGTAGAAAGAAACCAAAGGCATAAGCCTCAAGGGAATTGAACCGCACGATAAGGAAACAAAGAAGGGAAGTACTCCTAACAGCCCTGTAGCCTCCCGAGGATAAGTACAGACGTCTCCGTACCGATCCGCGAGACTCTACTAGACTTGCTCATGACTCGTGAGACCGACGGGAACCTAGTGCTCTGATACCATGTTGTCACGACCCAAAATCCACTAAGGGTCGTGGTGGCGCCGGTCACCTCTGTCTGGCCAGCCTAACTAAATTATCAATTAAATCCTCTTTTAATACTTTTGAAAATCTCAGGTTTTTCCTCCCATTTTCATCAATAAAAGATCAATACTTGAATTCAAATTTAAATAATAACAATTAGTACACATCTTTCGAAAACCATCCCAGAACCCGGTGTAACAAGTGCATGAGCATCTACTGATAAGGATATAAAATACAATACAACATCCGTCCGGAATACAATGGACAGAAAGGAAATACAATTTACTAGAAAGGGACTTTAAAAGCTGTGGGCCGCATTGCATACTGCAACTCACCTAGTCCCCGAATCGTCCGTGCTGCTATGCCCAGTAGGCCGCAAAAGTAACATATACCTGTGCAACAAAAATGCATAGAAGTGTAGTATGAGTACGTAATCAATGTGTACTCAGTGAGTATCCGGCCTAATACCGAAGGGGTAGAGACGAGATGGCCAACTTCGACACTCACTAGAGGTCAATTAACAATATTCTATAAGTGCGAGGATAATCATGGATTTATATATAGAAGTTTCTAATTGTGAGGCCAGGAAACAGGTAAACACCTTCAATAATAAGTCAAGGGCTTCCAGGGTTTATTCTTTATTATCTTATCAGTTTATATCAAGTCACGAAGGGCCAATCCCACATTTAAAATTCTTAAGCAACAGATAAACATGTGCAAATCACACCGAGGCGACGACCCGCTCTAACAGGAATGTAAACTGTGCACTGCCGAGGGTCGAGCGGCCCGAACCAATAGATGCATCTATTTAATCTGCCGAGGCGTTCGGCCTGTTCCATAAATAAACACATACCCTGCTTGCGAATCATGCATGCGAAGCAGGTGCACATAAAATACATGCTCAAGTAGTCAAATAAGAATTTATCGGAGCTATTTTATCAAATAAAAACCAAATCCTCTTTTAACAATTCAAGAAAATGAAGTTTAATCCTTTTGAAGTTCATTTACTAGTTCAACTTGATTTTAACAATTCAAATGTCAATAAGATTTCAAATATCCCAAGTATAGCATGCTTTTGGGTCCTAGACTACCCGGACAATAGCATAATAGTAGCTACACACGGACTCTCGTCACCTCGTGCGTACGTAGCCCCCACAAATAGGAGCACATAACCAATTTAACTCACCTATGGGGTAAATTCCCCCTCACAAGATTAGAAAGGAGACTCACCTCGCTTCGAAGACTCACAGCCGGTATTCTACATTCTTTCAAAGGCTTGAACCGACGCACAATGCACCAAAACTAGCCAATTAACGACAAACTAATGAGAACATGCTCAAATACTTGTTAAAAATTCAGATTATACAAATTCCCAACTCCTCTTAGTGAAATGACCAAAATGCCCTCGGGCCCACGTGCCCGGTAAAAAAGCAAGTACAAAAATGAGTAATAACCCCCAGCAGAGACTGGTACGATTCAATTCAACATTTTGTTCGTTCGGGTTTGATTGTGTCGTAGCTCTATAATTCGGATTAAGTTTATCGTTGGATGAACTGCTGATATTGATCCAAAAAAAAAGATGGTAGGTACAGCTAGGCCGTGAACAGCCAACCATCGTACTGTAAAAATTGGATAGGTTCGATCTATAGTCATTAGGGCCTCCTAAAACGATCTACTAAATTCATCGAGTTGTTCCAAAGGATCAAAACGGCCAGTTATTAATGGAATTCCTTGTCGGCTCTCTGTAAAATACTCGTTTGGCCGAGGGCTTCCAAACACATCGTAAGCTAAACCGGTGCTGACAAATAACCAACCCGCAATGAATAGGGAAGGTATAGTAATGCTATGAATGACCCAGTATCGAATACTGGTAATAATATCAGCAAACGAACGTTCTCCTGTGCTTCCAGACATGCTGAGCTCCACATATTCTTGTATAGTCAAAGAGGATCGATTCCATAAAAGGAATCCAAAATTTCTCAAAGATAAAGGTTACCCATGACCTTAGGAACTCAAATATATAATTTTCTCTAAATTCCATACCCAAAATCGGGGCTAAATTCCAAGAATATGATTTTCTAGGTTTTTTCACCAAAACCCCAATTTTTATACTAATTTTCATGTCTAATTCCATGGTATAGTCTTGTATTTAACTTGGAAATAAGTAGGAGTAGCTTACCTTAACATTGATGATGAAATCTCTCCTTGAAGCTCTCCAAGAATCGCCCAATGAAGTGAAGAAAATGAGAGAAATGGCCAAACATCCGATTCAAAAACGAATGCTTCTGCCCCCAGCTATTTCCGCTTCTGCGGAACTATTACCGCTTCCGCGGTCACGCTTTTGCGGCCAAAACTCCGCTTTTGCGGACAAGGGGGCTCCAGCCATT
>NW_017696841.1:0-3151 GCF_001879085.1 Nicotiana attenuata
CACTGCATTCCATCCTCAGACGGACGGGCAGTCCGAGCGTACCATTCAGATATTGGAAGACATGTTGCGTGCCTGTGTGATTGACTTTGGAGGTTCTTGGGCTGATTATTTGCCTCTCGCAGAGTTTGCTTATAACAACAGCTACCAATCCAGCATTCAGATGGCGCCATATGAGGCCTTATATGGGAGACGGTGTAGATCTCCAGTTGGTTGGTTTGAGCCCGGCGAGGCCAGGTTGTTGGGGACAGAGTTGGTCCAGGATGCTTTGGACAAGGTGAAGGTGATTCAAGAGAGACTTCGCATAGCCCAGTCGCGCCAGAAGAGTTATGCAGACCGGAAGGTCCGAGATGTATCTTATTCAGTGGGTGAGAAGGTTTTGCTGAAGGTTTCGCCTATGAAAGGCGTCATGAGATTTGGAAAGAAAGGAAAGCTGAGTCCGAGATTCATTAGCCCTTTTGAGATACTCAGGAGGATTGGAGAGGTGGCCTATATGCTTGCTTTGCCACCCAGCCTATCGGGAGTTCATCCGGTATTTCACGTGTCTATGCTCCGGAAGTATGTTGGGGACCCATCGCATGTGTTGGACTTCAGTACAGTTCAGTTGGATGATGACTTGACTTATGATGTGGAGCCTGTAGCCATTTTGGGTCGACAGGTGCGGAGATTGAGGTCTAAGGATATAGCGTCAGTGAAGGTGCAGTGGAGAGGTCGGCCCGTGGAGGAGGCCACTTGGGTGACCGAGCGGGAGATGCGGAGCAGATATCCTCACTTGTTTGAGACTCTAGGTATGTTTCTTGACCCGCTCGAGGACGAGCGTTTGTTTTAGTTGGGGAGGATGTGACGACCCGGCCCGTCGTCACGTGAGTTACCGCCCCGTTTTCCCCTTATTGTGTTGCTTCATGTTTCAATATCAGTATTAGAGTTGATCGGGTGTAATTGAATTGATTTTGGTTGAAAATAAGGCATATAGCCTCTAGAAGGAAGCTTGTTTTAGAAAAGTCAATCGGAAGTTGACTATGTGGTTAGAGGGCTCGGATGTGAATTCCGGTGGTTCGGTTAGCTTCGGGGGATGATTTGGGACTTAGGAGTGAAGTCGGAACTGAATTTGGAGGTCCGGTGTAGAAATAGGCTTGAATTGGCGAAGTTGGATGTTTGGCGAATTCCGGTTGATAGGTGAGATTTTGACCGAGGGTCGGAATGGAATTCCAAGAGTTGCAGTAGCTCCGTAGGGTGATTTTGGATATGTCTGCAAATTTTCAGGTCATTCGGACGTCGTTTGGTCGGGTTTTTGATCGAATGCGTATTGCGGAAGTTTTTAAGAAACTTAGGCTTGAATCCGATGTAAATTAATGGTTTTAGTGTTGTTTGACGTGTTTTGAGGATTGGAGCAAATTTGAATAAGGTTTTAGGATGTGTTGGTGTTTTTGGTTGGGGTCCCGGAGGCCTCGGGGTGAATTCGGATAATTAATCGGAAGTTGGAATGTTTGGTGTTGCAGCAGATTTTTGAGGCTTCTGGTATTTCCGCATCTGCGGAAAAGGAGCCGCTTAAGCGGTTCCGCAGATGCGGTAGCGAGATCGCAAAAGCGGCCCTTGAGGGCCTGGGCAGTTACCGCAAAAGCGGAAGTTTCTCCGCAAGAGCGGACACCGCAAATGCGGTAAGCGACCGCAGAAGCGGTCCTGGGATTATTGTAGAGACCGCATAAGCGGTCATTGGATCGCATAGGCGGCAACCGCATAAGCGCTTTAAAATCGCAGAAGCTGTGGGTTTAAGTAGAACCGCATAAGCGGTCAATTTGCCGCATAAGCGGGACCACAGGTGCGGTCAAGAGACCGCAGAAGCGAAAAATGCTGAGGGTTTAATGAACAATGGGTTCAAAATTTCAGAAGTTAGAAAAACATTTTGGGACTTCGGGAAGAGGCGATTTTGGGCGATTTGGAGAGATTTCAAAGGAGATTCCATCAGGTATGAACTTGTAGCCTCAAATAATGTTGTTAAGGTATAAAAACAAGGATTAAACACTGAAAATTCAAGGAATTTAAAGGGTAAAAATGGAGGTTAGGGCTTGAAGCCTAAGAGAGTCTAAATTGGCGATTTGAGGGGTCAAATGGACTCCGATTCTTATGTATTTGGTATGTATGAACTCGTGGTGAGACGAGGATTCCGGAAATGTAAATTTCGTAATTTTTCGAGAAGTGGGCCCGGGGCTCGGGTTTTGCCAACTTCGTGTTTTTGGGTGTTTTTCGAGTTCTTTCGATTGGGTTATGTTCCAATAGCCTATTTTAATGTATTCCTTGTGGTTTTGATCAGATTCGGCACCCGAGGAGGTTGATTCAAGAGGGAAAGGCTTAGCGGACTAGTCTCGTGGCCGGTTCGAGGTGAGTAATAGATGTGGATGATGACCTGAGGGTTTGAAACCCCGGTATATCACACTGTGACGCTATATTGAGGCGAGACACGTACTCTACGGTGAGTGCGGGGTCGAATCTGATTGGGGACTATGGCTTAGTCCGCCCGAGTGATGTTGTACTGTGTTGTTGGCTATAAATTAGCTGGTAAACCTCCTACTTGGATGGTTATGGATATATTTGGGCTGCGTGCCGGTTATTTGGATCCCGTAGGGATTATTATCACTGTTTCTGTGATTTTTAGAATGTTTTCATGATATCAGTCCTGAGCTAAACATTTGTCCTAAAATGACTAGCAAAATTTTAAGGTTTCAAACACCTAATTGATAATTATTGATAATTGGAACTAAAACTGGTAAGTTGACTGTGTCTGTGTGGCTTGCATGCATATAGCTGGACTGATAGTGGATCGGGCTGCACGCCGCAGCGTATGTCACTATGATATTGCGCTTGGGCTGTAGGAGCCCCTCCGGAGTCTGAACCCCCACAGTGAGCGCGGGTACCCAAATGGATCGGGCTACGCGCCGTAGCGGTCATGTGCATTTGCATTGCATTCATGCATCGGACCTTATCTGCTCTATCTGTTAATACTTATTGATGTTACACTGTTAAATGTGAAGAAATACTGTTATAGCTTTACTTTGTCGTATATCGGGATTTCTTACTTTCAATGTCATTATACATGTCTATTACCGCTGAGTTGGAAGTACTCACTTTACTCCCTGCACCATGTGTGCAGATCCAG
>NW_017696842.1:0-3151 GCF_001879085.1 Nicotiana attenuata
CCATTCCTAGGAGGGAATCATTGAAGTCTAAAAATCTAGAATCTCTAAGACAGAGGAGTAGAGATGTGTCTAGTCTTTCCCTGGACAGAGGTCTAGCTGCAATCTATACTAAACCAAAATGGAGATAATTGTATTTTCGCCTATATTTTTCTATAGACTTTGGGTTTAAAAGTTTGATTTCCTCATGATCTGATTCAACCCCCATGGTTTGCTCAATTGTAGAAATATGGTAATCACTGGTTAAGGGCCATCATGAAGACTTGTAAATTGTGGACTGTGGATGTTTAGTGATCTTCCAGTCATCAATTGATTGCTGCAAATCAGAAAAGCTAATTTCTTCTTTGAGTTTTGGATTGGGGGAGGATGATGAGGAGGAAGATGAAGAAGTTGTAGAAGAGAAGGAGTTTTTTGAAGTGGAGGAAAAAGGATGGAAAAAGACATGGCTTTGATCTGCAAGTAATTACAACAAGATTAACGATGATAACTTTAATGCTTCCTGTTCTTGGTTCAAGAGACCATTGGGTTCCATAAGGATAATATTCAAGTTCTTAACTCAATATTATGTAGAAAAGTTAGATCTGAAAACCAAATATATGGATACATGTCTTCTCTTATATATAATAATTAAACCTAATTATTTCTTAAGAAGTTGTTCTTTAGGATGACCCAAAGGTTATAAATAACCATCTATAAGCCAACTGAGAATTATCATATCCACTTTTCTCAGAAAAACTGCTTATAGTGTAGATCCGAAATGATCACAGTGCCATCCTTAAGAGATCTTCTTAAAAATGTATAAGATTTAAGAAAGATATATAAAAGAAGCCATATATCTATAGATCTGAGTTTGATCTATCAATACCACATAAAAGCAAGTTAAAAACAAGAATAATAATCCTTACTTCCCCCCATGGCTCTGATACCAAGGGGACCGGAAGCGAAGCCCCTAAAAGTTTAGGGGAAAAAGAAATAAATGTAAGGACAGGAAGCAAATAATAATATGATTGTTAAGCCTGCAAAAGATGTAGTTAGCTTGCAAGTAAATAAATTTATGGGGAAGAGCCGACCATGTAAATGAAATGCGATAAAGTAAAATAGGCGGTATAACCGACCATAATGCAGAGTAATGTAAATGCAAACTTGTATAAGAGAAAAATAAATATAAACTTGATTGTTATTAAAACTGAAAAATTGATAATACAAGTTAAAAACTTATATTTGTAAACTAGAAAGAGAGCTCTAACCAATTCTAGAGAGGGAGAGAATTCTTTCTCAAGTGGTAGTCTAAGGTGTATCTTACAAGTGATATGGAGGGCAATTTATAGCCAAAAAAGTAAAAATTACATAGTGTTTTCTAATGTCATTCATGATGTCATTAGGAGTAAGTGTTTGCTGACGTCATGGATGATGTCAGCTACGATGTCATTATGGTGTCATGCTGATGTAAGTTCTGATTAATTTTTCAGAACATTGAATCGAGGTCTTCTTCTTCTTCTTCTTCTTCTTCTTCCTCTGATAATTTGTCAGACAAAGATGCTTGATTTTGTTGACCTGGAATTTGTGTCTTGAGGGTATCAAGAATTTGCTCCATTTGTTGAATAAAATCAAGCCTGCTGCTGGAACCGGCTAGTTGTGCACTTGTAATGGACTTTTGTTGTAAAAATAAAATTTGAGCAGCATTTGTTATAGCTAGATACTGCGGATGGGATAGAAACCACTTGTCTACCGCAGGTACGTATGCTTCAGATGAATCCCACATTTTGTACCATTTGCAGTGTCCTTGGAGGGCTAACCATGGTAGTCCTTTTTGTCCTTCTGGCTCGTGGAAGGAAAACTTCTGGGAGTATATCCATGGGATATGAAATCGGTGCGAAAATTGGAGGAGTATGGGTATTTGCTGTTCACTAGAAAACCTATGACAGAAATAATCATATCCTTCTCTTACTAGTGCTGGGAGTATTTCAGCTCGATGACCATATACAGGCCACCATTGATGTATAAACCACTGGGGGAAGTCAGAGGTTAATTGTTTGCTCCAGAGGATGAACCATGAATGCTTTCCAAGTTGATTTTGGAAGGTGAAAGCATTCATCGATGCTGCCTAGTAGTCATAGTAATTGTAAAATTGTGGGTCAAAAGGCTGAGAAAGTCTTTTGTATTTGGTTGGATGGGTTCCCCATTCTTTCGGTGAGATTATTTTGTTAATCCACACCGTAGTATGGGTGACATATGATTGGGTTTGTTTTTCTTTGTGGGGCTTAAACAAGCAAGATCTAGTATCTGTGAGAATAAACTCATAATAATTTTGGGTATGTCTGTGGGTGTTTTGAATGAAATTGACTGAAGGGCTAAGTATTTTCTTAGCTACCTCTTGGGGGTTGGAATGCCAGAACTCTGGTTCAATTTGAATGAGTTGGTAAAAACTTTCGTTCTTAATATAAGTGGGTTCCTCGGAGGAGGAGCCTTTGTGTACAGAATTAGGTTGTGGCACTGATGAAGAAAGTGCCTGATTGGTTGTAGTCTTGGGGATGTTGGACAGACATTCTGTACCTGTAATGGGGCTTTTAGCCTCCAATATTTTTTGTGCGGTGCTTTTGGCAATCGCAGGAAGTGAAGAGGCCGTGTGACTTTTGGCCGCCACGGAGTTGGAAGAAGATGCGTGGCTTTGTGCCGCCACATTGGAATAATAATTTTTATATAATTGATACTGATCTCTCAGTTGCTTTTTAAATAAGGCAGGCATGGCCTTTTGATTCTTTATGCCCATGAGTTGTTGCCATTGTATGAATTCTTCTTCTGTCCAAGGAGAAGACATGGTTTGTGCTAGTTGAGCTTGAGATTGTTGAGATTCTTCTTCTTCAACTAGGTCTGCCCATTTTTTTGGACTGGAAATTGAGATTGGTCCTGAATCTTCTATCAGACGAATTTGGGGGACTCCGCTCATGGCGTAGTCTGATGGCTTTCTATATTTGGGCTGGTCTGGTCCAGCTGTGCTTCTTGTGAGTTACTTGGAGGCAACTGAAATTGTTTGTTGTGTGGAAATAACATCTGTATTAAATTGTTTTGGTATTGTCTCAGTAATTTGTTTCTCCGGAGGAGGGAGAGTAGGTATTGGAGGATCCGAAATATCGGCTTTCTTTTTCTTGGCATT
>NW_017696843.1:0-3151 GCF_001879085.1 Nicotiana attenuata
CATACTCATGGGTTTCAGAGGTTTTCGAACCCTACGCGCCCCTTCGCGTCAGTGCGCCAGCTAGGGAGAGAGCAAAAGAGGCCCCCGATTGAGGACATGCGTCCGTTCGTGTGGGAATTCAAGGGAGAGGAACCTCCAAGGGAGTCTTATGCACAAAAGGTTTGGTTTGGTGGTCGATTTTCTGATATAGACGAGATGGTAGTTGATCGTGAACGTGGGGAGGTAAGCCTCGCATACCTTGAGTGGTTTCACAACCAGGCTATCCCCGAGCAAAGGCCAGAAAGATCCATACGGCATGCAGTTGATTGGGAGGAAGAGATAGGGGCCAGAGTTAGAGATACCAAAAGGGAAGTGGCACAAGAGTTCCAGTCTCGTATTGACACTTTAGAAGAAGATAAGGGAATTCTGGAGACAGCCATGGACATACAACAGGCTGATTTTGAGCGGGAAAAGGCTCAGTGGGCACGAGAGAAGCAAGCACTCCAAGCCCAAATTCAAAAGAAGAACATAGTCGCAACCGCTCAGCAGCAAGAAGAGAGAGAAGCCCAGTTCAGGGTAGTCCGTGATCACGAGCGTAGAGGTTTTGCTCATTTAATCCAAGGTCTGCGGGATCAGATAGGGGGAGTTGAGTCAAGCAAGGAAAGCCAGAACGCGGAGTTTGAAATAGAAAAACATCACTACCAGAGTATTGTCAACCGATTGGAGGGGGAGTTACTAGATAATCGGCGCCAGAAGGATATGGCCTTGGACCGTGGGCGTGATGCGTTGGATCTAGCTGAGACCCGTGGTCAGCAAAATCAAGAGCTGCATGTGGCTCAGGAATACGTTAAGGGAAAGATCCTCGAGGTAGCCACATATACCTCAAGAGCTTGCATGAGTTGTCAGGGAATGACGCCCGAGCGGTTTGCAGAAGTATCTTTGAACGTTGCTCGTCATATATCTGCAGACTTGGAGAGGATATACCGCAATGTTGGGGGTCAGCCGCAGGAACAAGCGCCTTGATTACATTGATGCTGGTGGATTCTATTGCAAAGATTAAAGTCTTCTTTTAGTTATCGGTCTTTTTTTCGTTTTGTTGTTTTTGAGTCAACAAGAGTCTTTTGGTGTTTTGAGTCTTGTTATTTCGCCTTTCATCCTAAGAAGTCTGTTTGAGTCAGGTCTGGTCTTGTCTATCTTTATGTAATTCTTGCTTTTCGAGTCTTGTAAAAAAAAAAAACGTTTATTATTATTATATATTGAAAATCAACGAAAAAGATTTTTGTTTAAGGAAAAATTCGGAAATGAACCAAAAAAGATGTTTGTTTTGTAAAAAAAAAAAAAAAAATACCTGAACTACGTAATGATCCGATTCATGCGGCGACATGATACGTAGGCAACCCACAAAAGGTTCGATCAAATATTTTTCAAATGACACTAAAGTAAGGGATCAAAATAAGGCGAGTGAAAGGAGGAAATAACATTGTCAATAAATAACAACTGATAAGCCGGAATGAAACATGAAGCCTTCCAAAAGCATATTAGAGATGATGATATTTTAGGAGCATAGCATATCTACGTGTGATTCTTATCTGCAAAATGCTTAACCCTAACACATTTGTTGCCTCTTACTCAGTAAGCTTAAGGTGGTTGGTTTGTGGTGAAAACTGGCAACACATCATTACTTCACAAGATCTAAGGGAGCAGTGGTAATGGATAATAGTGATGAAATCGAGTTGGTCAGTGACAATCCGCAGGGTCAGTCAGTTGAGCAAGAGTCGGAGGAAATAAGAAAATTGAAACAACAATTGTCAGATGTATATCAAGCTTGGGTTTCCGGTCGACCTCCACCCCAGGGTCCTTCAGAGGGAACTTCCACCGTACCCCAGGCTACTCAAACACCGCTCCATGCAACAAGCGATCCAATTCTACCACCAGGGTATGTGCCAAACTATAGCCTCCATGCTGCCCCCGGTACCTCTAATATGCGACCTCCAGTCGCACAGGTTAGGAACACCCGTCTCGTCGTGTCTGGCGCACCGGTATATACAATCCCGCCGCCACCACCTGTGACGAGGCCAAACAATGATCCACCATCTCATGCTTATGATGGCCAATACTATTCTCCAAATATGGCTTTCGGGGTCTCGGCTCCATACAATCAGACTCCTCAGTACGAGTCACCAGTGGAAAATGAGAAGCCAGCCACGAGGGTTGAGCCAGATGAGATGGCTAGGAAAATGAAAAGTCTTGAACAAAATATAAAGAATATACAGGGACTAGGTGGTCACAAAAGCGTTTCATTCAGTGATCTATGCATGTTCCCCCACATCCATTTGCCACGAGGGTTCAAGACCCCGAAATTTGAGAAATATGATGGACACGGCGACCCCATCGCCCACTTGAAAAGGTACTGCAACCAGCTGAGGGGTGCAGGAGGAAAGGAAGAGCTACTGATGGCTTACTTTGGGGAAAGCCTGGTGGGGGTAGCTTCCGAATGGTTCATTGACCAAGATATCTCTCACTGGCATGTTTGGGATGACATGGCCCAGGCCTTCGTCAAACAATTTCAGTACAACATTGACATTGCGTCGGATCGTAATTCTTTGTCCAATATGAAGAAAAAGCCGACCGAAAGTTTTAGGGAGTATGCCATCAAGTGGAGGGAGCAAGCGGCTAGAGTTAAGCCACCCATGGATAACCACGAGTTGATCACTGTTTTTCTGGAGGCTCAAGAGCCTGATTACTTTCAGAACATGATGTCCGCGATGGGTAGACCTTTTGCAGAAGCAATCAAAATAGGGGAGATGGTCGAAAATGGCCTCAAGACTGGCAGAATTGTAAGTCAAGCTGCTCTCAAAGCCACCACCCAAGCTATCCAAAATGGGTCGGGAGGTTTGGCAAATAGAAAGAAGAGAGATGAAGGGTCCATGATGGCTTCGGGATCTAGGGAGTTTCAAAGAGGGGCATCGCACCCTTATGTGCAAGTTCAGCAGGGGCAATCCAGCTACCCTCAATATTATTATCCCCTGCCAATTCCTCAATACTCTGTGGGCCCACCACAATATATAGTGTTCAATGCTCAATCATATGCTCGGCCTCCCAATCAGCAGGTACGGGCACCAACTCCAAGGGCTCCCCGACCTCAGCAGCAAAATTTTCGGGCACCTTACAA
>NW_017696844.1:0-3151 GCF_001879085.1 Nicotiana attenuata
ACCAATTGAAGATTAGGGAGCAGGATATTCCCAAGACCGCTTTCAGAACTCACTATGGTCACTTTGAATTCTTGGTCATGTCCTTTGGGCTAACCAACGCCCCGACAGCTTTTATGGATCTTATGAATCGGGTCTTCAAGCCATTTCTAGACTCCTTCGTGATTGTTTTCATTGACGACATCCTTGTTTATTCGCGGAGCCGGGAGGATCATGCCAGTCACCTCAGGGCAGTTTTGCAGACTCTTCATCAGCACCAGTTATATACTAAATTTTTGAAATGTGAGTTTTGGTTGGAGTCTGTTGCCCTTTTGGGTCATAATGTTTCTAGTGAAGGGATTCAGGTAGATCCCCAGAAGATTGCGGCAGTGAAAGATTGGCCTAGACCCACGACCCTGACGGAGATTCGTAGCTTCTTGGGTTTAGTAGGGTATTATCGGAGGTTTGTGGAGCGATTCTCGACCCTCGCCTCCTCATTGACCAAGTTGACGCAGAAAGCAATTAAGTTCCAATTGTCCGACGCTTGTGAGAAATGTTTTCAGGAATTGAAGTCAAGGTTGACCTCGGCACCAATATTGACCTTGCCAGAAGGCACGGAAGGATTTGTGGTTTATTGCGATGCCTCCAGGGTTGGTTTGGGGTGTGTGTTGATGCAACATGGGAAGGTTATAGCATATGCTTCGAGGCAGCTCAAGAATCACGAGAAGAATTATCCGACGCATGATTTGGAGCTTGCGACAGTTGTTTTTGCTTTGAAAATATGGCGGCATTATCTTTATGGGGTCCATGTGGATGTGTTTTCAGACCAAAAGAGTCTCCAGTATTTGTTCAAGCAGAAGGAATTGAATTTAAGGCAGCGATGGTGGTTTGAATTGCTCAAAGATTACGATATGAATATTTTGTACCACCCAGGGAAGGCGAATGTGGTGGCCAACGCCCTTAGTCGGAAGTCTATGGGTAGTTTGGCTTATTTGGGAGCGGATCAAAGGCCCTTGGCTCGGGAGGTTTATCAATTGGCCAGTCTTGGGGTTCGCATTTCGACCTCGAACGAGGGGGAGGTTATGGTGCATAATGGGGCAGAATCGTCACTTGTAGCGGAAGTCAAGGAAAAGCAGTTTATGGATCCAGCATTGGCTCAGATGAAGGAAGCAGTTTTGAATAACAAGGCTTCGACATTTTCACTCGGCGGCGAGGATGGTGTATTGCGATGTCAAGGTAGGCTATGTATTCCGTATGTGGATAAGCTTCGGGAGAGGGTAATGGCGGAGGCTCATAATTTCAGGTGTTCCGTGCACCCAGGTTCTACAAAAATGTATCACGATCTCAAGGAGATTTATTGGTGGAACGGCATGAAGAGGGGTGTGGCGGACTTTGTATCTAAGTGTCCAAATTGTCAGCAAGTAAAAGCGGAGCATCAGCAGCCCGGTGGGTTAACTCAGCTTATGGAAATACCAATGTGGAAATGGGAAATGATCAACATGGATTTCGTGGTGGGGTTACCTCGCACTCAGCGCAAATTCGACTCAATTTGGGTAATAGTGGATCGACTCACCAAATCAGCTCACTTTTTGCTAGTCAAGTCCACCGATACTGCAGAACAGTATGCTAAGTTGTATATCAAGGAAATAGTAAGGCTTCATGGCACTCCACTTTCTATTATCTCAGATCGAGGGGCCCAGTTCACAGCTAATTTTTGGAAGAAATTTCAACAAGGTTTGGGTACTCAGGTGAATCTTAGCATGGCTTTCTATCCACAGACTGACGGTCAAGCAGAGCGGACTATTCAAACGCTTGAAGATATGTTGCGGGCTTGTGTCTTGGATTTCAAAGGTAATTGGGATGATCACTTGCCACTTATAGAGTTCGCTTACAATAACAGCTTTCATGCTAGCATTCAGATGGCCCCATTTGAGGCATTGTATGGAAGGAGGTGTAGGTATCCGATTGGATGGTTAGAAGTGGGTGAAGCAGAATTGATAGGGCCAGATTTCGTGCACCAGGTTATGGAGAAGGTTAAAGTTATTCAGGAAAGGATGAAAACTGCTTAGAGTCGCCAGAAATCCTATGCGGACGTTCGTCGAAGGGAATTGGAATTTCAAGTTGATGATTGGGTGTTCTTGAGGGTATCTCCTATGAAAGGAGTCATGCGATTCGGGAAAAGAGGAAAGTTGAGTCCTAGGTATGCCGGGCCGTACCGGATCGCTCAGAGGATAGGGCAGGTGGCTTATAGGCTGGAATTGCTTCCCAAAATATCATTAGTGCACGCAATGTTCCATGTGTCCATGTTAAAGAAAGTGGTTGGAGATCCATCCACCATTGTTCCAGTCGAGACTATCGATGTTAATGAAGAGTTGTCGTAGAAGAAGTTCCGGTTGCTATCCTTGATAGGCAAGTCCGTAAATTGAGAAACAAGGAAGTTGCCTCAGTTAAAATGTTATGGAAAAGTCAACAAGTTGAGGAAGCCACATGGAAAGCAAAAAAGGAAATGAAGGAAAAATATCCCCATCTGGTTGAACAAGTCTAGTAGTAATCGTGCGAACTCTTATCCCTAAACAAACTGATATTGTGTTCAATTTTGTACAAAGACACCCCATCTTTTCTTCCTAAATGCCTTACTATTGAAATCCCTCTAGTGGTGTAAGAATGGTATGTGTTGTGATGGTTCAAGTCATGTGAACCTCTTTGGGTAAATGAAAGTTTTACAAAAACTAACGTGATAAGTAAGCAACCAATGGTAGTGTAGATTGGTAATGATTTATTTATATGCATGTAGTATGTTGAAGCGGTTAAATTATGTGGGACTCATTGAAGTGACCAATTTATGTGCAAAGTGTAGCAAGTGATTGAATATGTGCAATTGTTGAGATAATGAATTGTATACCAGCTGTAGGGATAGTTGTAATTGTGTAATGGTGCTTGGAATTGTGTTTCGGGGGCTCTCTGACAGGTAGATATGTCTAAATTACAAAGGAAACTCTGGTAAAATTTTTCAAAAATATGGGAGTTAGTGAAAATTGGGAGTCTGCATATCATGTTTTCAAAAACTAACTGATTTTCAAAGATCCTCATTCGAGGACGAATGATTTTAAGTGGGGTAGGATGTAAGGCCCCGTGAAAAATGTGTGCTCAAAACCCAGTAGCTCGTAGGGTCAGG
>NW_017696845.1:0-3150 GCF_001879085.1 Nicotiana attenuata
AACTAAGGGTGGAGATCAGGCAGCCAGGGGCCGCCCCAGAGGTGGAGATCGATCAGGCGGTGGCCAGGCTCGTTTCTACGCGATGCCGGGCAGGACAGATGCCATTGCTTCGGACGCTGTCATTACGGGTATTATTTCAGTCTGTCACAGAGATGCCTCAGTATTATTTGATCCCGGTTCTACCTATTCATATGTATTTTCATACTTTGCTCATCATTTGGGTACGACCCGAGGGTGTCTTGCCTTACCTGTTCATGTGTCTACCCCGTGGCCGACACTATTATTGTGGTCCATGTATACCGGTCGTGTTTGGTGACTATTGGGGGTCTGGAGACCCGAGTTGATTTATTGCTACTGAATATGGTAGATTTCGATATTATCCTGGGCATGGACTAGTTATCTCCGTGTCATGCTATTCTAGACTGTTATGCTAAGACAGTCACTTTGGCTATGCCGGGTGTACCGCGGATCGAGTGGCGTGGTGTGACTGACTATATTCCTAGCAGAGTTATTTCTTTCTTGAAGGCCCAGCGTATGGTTGAAAAGGGTTGTCTTTCCTATTTGGCGTTTGTGAGAGATGTGGGAGCTGAGACCTCCAGCATTGAGTCGGTTCCCATTGTGAGGGATTTTTCCGATGTGTTTCCTGCAGACCTGCCGGGTATGCCGCCGGACAGGGACATTGATTTTGGCATTGACCTGGTGCCGGGCACTCTGCCCATTTCTATTCCACCATATCGCATGGCACCAGCGGAGTTGAAAGAATTGAAGGAGCAGCTTCAGGAGCTCCTGGATAAGGGGTTCATTCGGCCTAGTGTGTCACCTTGGGGTGCACCAGTTCTATTTGTGAAGAAGAAGGATGGCACGATGAGAATGTGCATCGATTATAGACAGTTGAACAAGGTAACAATTAAAAACAAGTACCCCTTACCTCGCATTGAGGATTTATTTGACCTGCTTCAGGGAGCGAGGGTGTTCTCAAAAATTGATCTCCGTTCGGGTTACCACCAGTTAAAAATCAGGGACTCAGATATTCATAAGACTGCTTTCAGGACTAGATATGGTCACTATGAATTTCTTGTCATGTCTTTCGGGCTGACCAATGCCCCAGCAGCTTTCATGCACCTGATGAACAGTGTGTTCCGGCCTTACCTGGATTCATTTGTCATAGTATTCATTGATGACATACTGGTATACTCGCGCAGTCAGGAGGAGCACGCGCAGCATTTGAGAGTTGTATTGCAGAGATTAAGGGAGGAGAGGCTTTATGCAAAGTTCTCCAAATGTGAGTTCTGGCTCGGTTTAGTGGCTTTCTTGGGATATGTGGTGTCCAGTGAGGGTATCCAGGTTGACCCAAAGAAGATAGAGGCGGTGCAGAGTTGGCCTAGACCGACCTCAGCCACAGAGATTCGCAGCTTCCTAGGGTTGGCAGGTTACTATCGCCGGTTTGTGCAGGGATTTTCCTCTATTGCATCGCCCTTGACCAAGTTGACTCAGAAGGGTGTCGCATTTGTATGGTCGGACGAGTGTGAGGAGAGCTTTCAGAAGCTCAAGACAGCTTTGACCACATCTCCAGTGTTAGTCTTGCCATCAGCTTCAGGATCTTATACGGTTTATTGCGATGCTTCGAGAATTGGGATTGGTTGTGTTTTGATGCAGGAGGGTAGAGTTATTGCGTATGCTTCTCGTCAGTTGAAGCCCCATGAGCAGAACTACCCCGTCCATGACTTAGAGCTAGCAGCTATAGTTCATGCACTGAAGATTTGGAGGCATTACTTGTATGGCATATCCTGTGAGGTATTCACTGATCATCGCAGTCTTCAGCATTTGTTCAAGCAAAATGATCTTAATTTGAGGTAGCGTAGATGGTTGGAGTTACTTAAGGATTATGACATTACTATCCTGTATCACCCGGGGAAGGCCAATGTAGTGGCCGATGCTTTGAGCCGGAAGTCGGTAAGTATGGGGAGCTTGGCATACATTCCAGTTGAGGAGAGGCCATTTGCAGTTGATGTTCAGGCCTTGGCCAACGGATTTGTGAGATTAGATATTTCAGAGCCCAGTCGAGTGTTGGCTTGTGTGGTTTCTCGGTCTTCCTTGTATGACCGCATCAGGGAGCATGTAGCCCGGTGTCTTAATTGTCAGCAAGTGAAATATGAGCATCAGAGACCGGGTGGCTTACATCAGCAGATGGTTATTCCTGAGTGGAAGTGGGAGAGAATCACTATGGATTTTGTTACCGGACTTCCACGAACTCTGAAGAAATTTGATGCTATTTGGGTGATTGTAGACAGACTGACCAAGTCAGCGCACTTCATTCCGGTTTGTACTACCTATTCTTCAGAGCGGCTGGCAGAGATCTATATTCGGGAGATAGTTCGATTGCATGGTGTCCCAGTTTCCATCATATCGGATCGGGGCAATCAATTCACCTCTCAGTTTTGGCAGGCTGTTCAGCGAGAGTTGGGTACTCAGGTGCAGTTGAGCACAACTTTTCACCCTCAGACGGACGGGCAGTCCGAGCACCATTCAGATATTGGAGGATATGTTACGTGCCTGTGTTATTGATTTTGGAGGATCATGGGATCGATTTCTACCGCTTGTGGAGTTTGCATACAATAATAGCTATCAATCCAGCATTCAGATGGCACCGTATGAGGCCTTGTATGGGAGGCGGTGTAGATCTCCAGTTGGTTGGTTCGAGCCCGGGGAGGCTAGGTTGTTGGGGACAGATTTGGTTCAGGATGCATTGGAGAAGGTGAAGGTGATTCAGGAGAGACTCCGTACAGCACAGTCGAGACAGAAGAGCTATGCAGACAAGAAGGTTCGAGATGTATCTTTTATGATTGGTGAGAAGGTCTTGCTGAAGGTTTCACCCACAAAGGGTGTTATGAGATTTGGGAAGAAAGGGAAGCTGAGCCCGCGGTTTATTGGACCTTTTGAGGTACTTAGGAGGATCGGGGAGGTGGCTTATGAGCTTGCCTTGCCACCTAGCTTGTCGGGCGTGCATCCAGTTTTTCATGTGTCTATGCTCCGGAAGTACATTGGGGACCCGTCCCACGTTTTAGATTTCAGTACAGTTCAGCTGGAGGGTGACTTGACTTATGAGGTAGAGCCAGCAGCCATTTTGGATCGTCAGGTTCGGAAGTTGAG
>NW_017696846.1:0-3150 GCF_001879085.1 Nicotiana attenuata
CAAGTATAAACTACGTATAATAAAAAGTTACACATATAGCATGTTCTTAGGTGAATTACTCTACTGTAGGACACACTTATTTTGAAAACTTTGGGACCAAGTGCGGGAGAATTTAAAAATAGTCAGATTTAGAATTGGTAATTGAAAAATAGTCATAGTTTTAAAAGTAATCGAAAAATTTAGCCACATTTCATATAAAAGATAAATCTAAACAAAAATACTGTTCAAAATCCGAAAAATATTTCAGCATAATATGCTGGAGTTCGAATTTTTTAAATGTGACCTTCCAACATAACATGCTGGAATTTCATAATGTGCTGGAGTTCCAACATAATATGCTGGAAGTTCATACATATGTGCTCTAATCTCCAGTATATTATGGTGGAAGTTCATACACATGTGCTCCAATCTTCAGTATATTATGCTGGAACTTTACATATTGTAGCAAAATTGTGGCTATTTTTTAATGACTTAGCAAATACTGACTATTTCTCAATTACCAGTCTGAAAACTAGCTAGCCCATGCTATTTTGTCACCAAGTGCTCCCTTTGTTTATTCATTTAAATGGGTCATAATCTTACTAGATTAAACAGCTCGCTGTAGCTTAGAAGAATCGTGAAATCTTTTCTGATTGTCCCTTTTTATTTCTCTTGTAATTGATGGTCCTTTTAGACCATGGCCTGAAGTTTTTTTTTTCCAGCAAATTGAAAATCTTATGAGAAAATATTAGACCACGACTTAAATTTTTGTATTGCAAACTTTAGAGCATAGTCTAATGTTATGTGAACAAACATCTGACCCAACTCTAAATCCGGAAAAGGTAATTCCACATGAATTATAGTTGCACAACTTTTAGAAGAGAAATTACCAGCTATGTCCATTTATAGGTAGCTCTTATTGGCCAATTGATAAAATATTACTAATATTAGCCAAATTAGCCAATTAGCTATTTCTAGCAAAAAAATATCAAATCTTTGCTTTGTTTTGAGTGGGTGTTATTAGAATAGATTGGGCACAACTTAAGGAGCTTGAATCTCAGTTTTGGATGATTTGGTAAAGTTTTGAGGTGGTTTGAATTGTAAAATCGGTAAAAACTGAACATGAAAAAAAATGATATGTGTATCATTTGTGTATCACATATGTATCATATTGTATCCATTGTGCATCACATGTATATCCATGTATACCTGTGTGTGAGATACATGCGTGATACATGTTTGATACATGTGTCGCAGAAGACTTTTTTGAACTCGATTTAATTACGAATTTTGATACAAAACCAGTCCAAATCACCTCCAATCTTCCTCAAATTTTGTATATTGACTTATCTATATATTTTCAATGAATTTCACTATACCCATTGAAAAGTTCCTTTTTTGCTTAGAGTTTTGAAATATTGTATATATTTTTTGTATTTCATCACCTTATTTGCTACCTCATCCATAAAATTTCTTTTCCGTCTTGTATCTAGTGTTGCTAATCACGCTTAAAAATATGGAAGGTGATTTTTGCATGTGATTCTTTGAGAGAAAGAACCCTATTATTTGGTTTTTTAATTTTTGTTGGCTAGTTTTGGTAAGTCTATGATTAATGGCTAGAGGTTGGTAAGTTGAGATTTATTTGAGATATTTGTGTAAGTTTCCCCTTTTAGAAATAGGTGTGAAATCTAAAGGAATTTTTACATTCCTATACCACATAGGAAATATTTTTACCCTCAATGTTTAAGGTTTGACTTAATTACACTTAGTATACCAAATTACCATTTCTATACCATAACTAAATAAGGGTATAATTAATGAGATATTTTTTACTCCTTAATTAAAGGGTTTTCGTTACCCGCCCAGTATCTCCACTCCTCCCTTACTTTCTCTCTCCGAATCTCTCAGCCCCGTACCCACGTTCTTTTACCCATACCCAGTGAAAAGGTTGTGGAGGATTTGAGCATGTTTAACCAATTTCTATTATTTTCATTGCCATAAACGATGAGATTACAGTAAGTTTATAAATAAAATAATTGTGGTTTGAGTGATAATGGATACTGGTAATTGTGATGTTCTGCCTTTTGTTGTTGTAGATAACTAGATATTTTGTGGACAGAATAATTTTATTGCTGTATTTTACTGTTTGTAATGTAATTGTAGTTAGTTTGTAGTTTATGTAGAACATTACAAGTTTAATTGTAGTCTAAAATGCAGATATAATGTAGACATGATTATGGATGATGTGTTGCCTGTTTGCCCTTTAATTGTAGGTAAATTGTAGTTATTTTTATATTAGGTACTTAAACTGTAGGTAATTTGTACATTCACTGTAGGTAAACTGTAGGCAAATTTGTTTAAATTGTAGAGTTGGTTTTATACATAATTGTAGAGTTTTTGTAGTTAATAGTAGTTATAATGTAGGATTAATGTACCGCTTCACACCATCTATCACAGTATGGATATGATATGTTGAAGCCCTCACCTAGAATTACATAACAAACAGCAATAAAAATATTTATAATCATAAAATAGTTTATCTACAACGTATCTACAATTATATCTACAAATTATCTACAATCTACAAATTAACTACAATTTGTCTACAAATTATCTACAATCTCACTTTGATATTCCTCTATGACGGGAGAGGCTGCCATAGCTATCCCAATTTCCATTAAAATGTAGCATGATTGGGATTTTGGACATGATTGCTTGTCATTGCAGAGTTATTTGTTCAATATTTTATCGCTTTTTTGATTTTTTGGATTCAGAAAAAAAAAAAAAGACGAATAACAAAGAATAGCATAATTGATTTCTACAATTTGACTTGAACTTTTTGATTGGGGATTGATGAAAAAAGTCGACAAACTGAGTTTTGCAGAACTGATTTCTACAATTTGGAATTGAGCTTCTGATTTCGATGAACTGATAGTTTGATTTGTAGCGACGAACTGATATTTTGATTTCGACGAACAGAATTTGTTTATAAATTGAAGATGAGCGATTTCCGTGATATGATATGATCTTATTCACGCTAAATCTGTTCAGAATATTCTGCTCCTAAAATTTAGCTCGCAAAAATAGGAAGATACAACTGCTATTAATTCTTTTAATGATTGGTAACAAAACTATAAGAAATAATGTAGAACGTGGGACGGTTAATTAGAA
>NW_017696847.1:0-3150 GCF_001879085.1 Nicotiana attenuata
GGTTTGATAGTAGACTGAATCGGTATGGTAAGGATATGATCAATTCTTTGTATGTGTTCAAGGTAATGGGTTCTTACAGGTATTTTGCAACAATGCTCATGGGCTTAGATGGCTTGCTTAGCTTGGTCTAGTTAGAAGGATTCAGTCCTGGCAGTTTAATTGGTGCAAACGGAATTGGGGGAGTTCTTGTTGATTTCTACTGTGGCTGGAGCGGTGCATTTTCTACGAATATGAGAGGTATGGGATGTGTAATGATTTTTCTTCTAGATGGGATCAATGGAAGTTCTTGGCTAGTTGAGTGCGTAGATGTCTGGGCTTGGAAGGGATATAAAAGTTTTCCTGTTATCCTTGGATGGTGTGGTATATGCGGTATGTTGTGGAGGATCGAGATTTGCGTGTATGAGGTTTCAGTTCAGTTCTGAAAGGAAGTTCATAACACTCTTAGGCAACGGGTAGCCTCAGATGATTAAGGAAATGGTATTGTTATTTGGAAGTGATTTGACGAGAGTATAGGTTTCAGAAAAAGGGTAATGTGATTAAGTTGATAGCACTTCGGTAGTATTGCGGCACTTTCTTGTTGGGTTTAGACTTGTTGTCTCCGTGTTTGGTTATTCAGAACTATTGCGCTATGGGCTATGCCGGAATGCCACGGGTTGAGTGGCGAGGTGTGTCGGAGTATATCCTGGTAGAGTGGTTTTATTTTTCGAAGACCCAGCGGAAGGCTGGGAAGGATTGTCTTTCTTACTTGGGCTCTTGTGATGAGTGTCAGTGTTGAGGCTCCTTATATTGATTCAGTTCCGGTGTTGAGGGACTTTTCGGATGTGTTTCTTGTGGTCGGGCATGTCGTCGGGCGAGGTGGTGGATTTCGATATTGATTTGGTGCCGGGCACCGTATCGTATGGTACCGGCACAGTTAAGGAGTTGAGGGAACAACTTCGGGATTTCCTTAATAAGGAGTTCGTTGGTAGGCCAATGCGGATGGTGTTCTAGCTTGAGTCGGCTCGGTTGGCTCCGAATTGCATTGTTGAGGGAAGTGTCGATTCGACTGTTGTTGAGCTTAATAATAATCTGGTGAGATCAACGAGTTACCTTTCTATGTTGCAAGGTGTTGTGATTTGCTGGTTATGGGCACATATGGTGCGGTTCATTTGGGGTCTCCTAGTGGAAGTCAAGTGGAAAAGTAATTGGGTGTTGCTCGGTGAATGCCGTATCGGTCATGTTCTATCGGGTTTGCATGGTGTATGTAATTTGTTGCACCGTGGGTGTAATGATTTTCTTTGGTTCCAGACATCAAATTGTGCGTGACTGTCGATTTTTGAGCATAGTGACTTGAGGCGTTTCATGTGTAACAGTGTTTGGATAGGATCGCGCATTATAGCGAGGCTACGTGGAAATAAGACCTTTCGGGGTAGATTCATGTGTTCTATTTCTATGATGTGAGACGGGGTCTCAGCTTTGTGTTGTGATGGTACTGATGAGCTTGAGATACAGCTCCTTCGTTTGGGGTCATTTTCTTGATTTGAGGATATTCAGACCGTTTCTTATTGGTGCGCGAATTATGTAAGTTGTGGCTTAGGCCTGTATTGATGTGCCATATCACCAGAGAGGTGTGTTGGATTCGAGGTGATCGTTGGGGTCATTAATGAATACGAACGGATTTGATTTTAGCTTGTTGGAAGGATAATATCGAGGTTCGGCTCAGAAATCTGCTGTGGTATTAGCCAAAAGGGAAGTGACTTCATGAATGGTCGACCTGAGAGATGGTTACGGTTTATTGCATGTTTCATTTATCATCAGCAGTATATAGAAGTATGGAATAAGACCTTTGTTGATAAGAGGTTTTCTACCGGTATTCGAGTGTTGTGTGCAGCTGCTGTGAATAGAAGTTATCGTTTCAAGTGTTTGAGTTATGTGGTATATTATATGATTGCAGCCGAGGTTGCAGGTATGGGTTATTACAGCTGGTTCGGGCTTATTTTGATTAAAGATGTGAGGTTCTGATCTTGTGTATGATTTCGGAAAGTAAAAAAAATTTGGTTCTATGATTTATAGGCTGGACTAGATTGTGTAATTATAGTTAAAATGTGTATCGGATCTATACGAGATAGGGTGACGTGGGATCACCCCCGGGTTTACGCTTGGTAAGGTTATTCAGCTATTGGTTGGCTTCTAGGACAACTCTGGGTACGTTCGAGGACGAACGTGTGTTTAAGTGGAGGAGGATGTAACGACCCGACCGGTCGTTTTGAGCTTTTGCACTTTGATCGCCAATTCTCGGGCATGACTTGCCCCGTGTTATGTATTATGACTAATGTAGATCGTTGGTTTTGGTTTTCAGGAAAATTTGGAATGAATTTGAAAGAACAGTTTCAGCTGAAAGCTTGGAATTCGAAAGGTTTGACCAAGAGTTGACTTATTTGTATACGAGCTCGGATCGGAGTCCTTATGATTTGGTTAGCTTCGCTGGGTGATTTATGACTTAGGAGCGTGATCGAAATTGGTTCTGGAAGTCCGATGTAGAATTAGGCTTGAATTGGCGAAGTTAGTATTTTGGCGAATTCCGGTTGATAGGTGAGATTTTGATCCGGGAGTCGGAATGGAATTCCGAGAGTTGCTGTAGCTTCGTTATGTGATTTTTGATGTGTGTGTAAAATTTCAGGTTATTCGGACGTTGTTTGGTTGAGTTTTTGATCAAATGCGTGTTTCGGAAGTTTTTGAAAAACTTAGGCTTGAATTCGATGTGAATTGATGGTTTTGGTGTTGTTTGAGGTGTTTTGGTGATTGGAACAAGTTTGAATGGGGTTTTAGGAGGTGTTGGTGCTTTTGGTTGAGGTCCCGGGGGCCTCGGGTGAGTTTCGGATGGTCAATCGGACCATTTTTGGAGTTTGGAAGTTGCAGAAATTGAAGGTTCAGTGTTGCAGAGATTTATCTCTTCGCGTTCGCGAGAGGAGACTCGCGTTCGCGTAGAAGGAATTTGGAAGGCAGGAATTTAAGCCTTCCCGTTCGCGCTTGAGGGCTCGCGTTCGCGAAAGGATGGGAGCTGATGCTTCGCGTTCGCAGGAGGTTGTTCACGTTCGCGTATAAGGATTTAGGTCCAGGAGCAGTTGTTCTTCGCGTTCGCGTATGTGGGACCGCGTTCGCGTAGGTATA
>NW_017696848.1:0-3150 GCF_001879085.1 Nicotiana attenuata
TTTCTCACTACTGGGGTTCTTTTGAAACCCTAACCCTTCGAGGTTTTTCTGATTCCTTTAGATCCGTTGTGTATCTATGCTTCCCCTAAGCTTTTAAACAATTTTTCTGGCTTTTCTTCCAAAAGCTACTTTCAAAACCATTTCTTTTCCGATCTAGGGTTTTCTGAAAGTATTTAAATGTTTCTCTGACTTTATTTTTCTTTTTGTGTGTATTTGCCTCTACAGTGTTCTTGTATTTTCTTCTATCGTGTTCTTGTATGCTTCTTGTATATTTCTTCTACTGTATTTTCCTATACTATGTTCTCGTATGCTTTTTCTACTGTATTTTCCTCTACTGTGTTCTTGTGTGTTTCTTCTACTGTTTTTTCCATTATTATGTTCTTAAAGTGTTTCTTATTAAGTTCCATCTACTGAGCTCTGTTTAAGTTTCTTCTAAAACTTCTTAGCATGCTTTTCTACTGTTCTTATCAATTTTTCCCGTTATGTTTCATATTAGCTTCTTCTACTCTATTTTTCCTTTGAGCTCTTCTACTGTGTTCCGCATGTTACTTTTCTATCATGTTTTCTCATGAATTTCTGTTGCTGAAAGAAATATGTTAGAGCTTCAGTTCTTCTCTAAGACTTCTGAACCTGTTTCGATTTAATTACTTGCCCTCTCATCTTTGCACTCGATTAATGGCGAAAACCCTAGAATTTGGGGGTTCTTCCGAGTTTGGCTATGTGATTTACTTGAACTAGGGTTTTATTTCAAATATCCCTAACTCTTTTAGACCAATTTCGAGTCTCTGAACTGAGTTTGGACATCCTTGTTTTCATACGATTCTGACTTTTTGCTAAATTCTCCTAAGATCTTTTGCATTGGACCTTCTGTATGCTACCGGATACTATTTCTCTTCTGCGTTACTGATTTATGTGACAGCCGTTACCTACTGATTTTTGCAAAGGCATGACATCTTCTTTCAACTCAACACGTTTGTATGCTTTTTATATATGAAAAACTTCCCTCTAAAGTGGCTTTCAAAGTTGTGACCAGTTCAGACTTCCTTCTGAGCAAGTCTGATTGATTTTTTTCCATTATTTGCTGATTGCCTTGTGATTTGACTTAAGTTAAAAAACCTTTTCTCATCTTTTCTGACTCGGTTCATTCATGGACCAATAATTGCAAAATCTCAGACCCTTTGATTTACTGGCTACTAATTGATTTTCTTACCTTACTTGTACAACCGTGTATTTCAAATTCCGTCCTTAAATAACTCTCTCATGTATTTACCCCTAATTGCCTACTTTGCACAAAGTGCTTAGCTAATTTTTTTCCTTAAATAGTTCTTACCCGTTTGAATCTGAATTCCTTGATTAAAGGAAGTCATGTGTGATTGATTCTTAATTGATATTCAGTTCCTTAACTGTTTTCTTACCTTATTTCCGCTTGATTTTCACACTATAAATGCACAACTTTTTCACAAACTCGAAAAAAAGAAACATACAGTTTTCCTGACTTACACTTATACACAATAATATTCTCTCTTCTTGTTTGCACTGTGGCCTGTTTACAAGACTTACTATTTTTCTCTACTTGATTATTTGAAACTGGTATGTCCTGATTTAAGCTTCAGCATCACAACAATGTGTTTATTTATAGTTTGTGTATCCATGTCTATTTGCTATTTTTGTAGAGCTTAATATTTCAATTAGCATGCTGCTTTCTTTCTGTTTGTTTCTGCTATTAATCCCTATTCCCTACCCCCTTATGTGTTTGAGCATATGGTTTAAGACATGGCAATATGTAAGTTATTGTCCATGAATTAAACTTGATCCTTTGGGATCCTAATCTCTAACAGTGTGTTCCAACAGGCTGTGGGTGTGCCAGCATTTCCCATTGCTGGGTATGCCCACCAGCCTGTCTTTGCTTCTTTACCACCTCCCCTATACCCCTATGTGTACTGGTTTGAGTTGTTTCCCTTTTCCTTTCCCCTCTCAGAACTCTGTTTCTGCACTTGCACTCTCTCTTAGTCCCTAAGTTCTGCCCCCCTCTTGTGAGCCTTGTCTTGGGACCTTGAGTTCCCTCTGAACTTGGACACTTGAGGGATGGCCCTTCCACACTGCACTATGTCTTAATCTGGTGATACATTTGGGTGTGAGCACTGCCCGGAGTCCACATGAGGCTCTTAAGGAACTCTGACACATCCAAATGGGAGAAAGGCTTTGGATCATGATCTCTTTGGAGTTGGTTTACTTCATACTTCAGACAGGAAGCCTGAATCAGGCTCTCCTTGGTTGTATTTTTTTTTAATTTTTGATGTATTTTCTTTTATCTTCATTCTGGGCTGTAATAATTTTGTAATAAACTCTTGGGGATGGCTAGTGAAAAGGGGATGGGATAGCTATGTATGCGAAGGGCAGATAACTTGCCAATAGGTGTATTTCTGAATTTCTGCACTCTCATATAGATATCATGTCTGTAGGAATTCTGCATTTTCTCATATAGATACCATGTCTATAATTACCTGGAAATCTGAATCTTGCATATGCATATAGAAAACATGCCTATAGGTCTTTCTGAATCCTGCATATACATTCTTCATCAGGCAATCATGTTTATAGGTCTTAATCGATCAACTGCAACTAGATATCATGTTCATAGGCTTTAAAATGAAATTCAGCACCTAGATATCATGCTTATAGGTTTTCTGCATTTTACCATGTCTGTTAAAAGGGGTTTAAATCAACACGCATAGAAAGCATGTCTATAGGAGTTATTAATCAAGTCTGAGTCGTGTCACTCGCTTATAAGTCTAAAACCAGTAATAATGACGACCATCAGTTGCAGAACTTATGATCTCTTGCTAAAACTTGCTTTCTTTAATAACCAACGACTTTCTTAAATCAGTATGTATTCAGTTTATTTCGTTGTTTTTGAAATCAGTAGATATCATGCCTATAGGACCCTCGTCCAACACCTAGGCAAGCCTTAAGGCTAAAATTATAAACTGAATCAGTTTTTTATTTGCTACAACCAGCAGGCAGGCCTGATTCGGGCTTCTTATCTGAACGATGTAATAAATCAATCTGCCTCAACCTCTAAGTTTAATCAGACCATAAAACAGTATGTGTAAGTCATGCTAAATTATGTGCTTTCTTTGGTTTAAAGGA
>NW_017696849.1:0-3149 GCF_001879085.1 Nicotiana attenuata
AGCTTGTCATTTTCCCTCACCACCTCGGATATCAGTTTCCCCAACACTCAAAATCCCATACCTTCTCAAAACATTCCGAAACCACAAAACCAACCCACTCCCCATCACCACTGCAACACATGCCACACTTCAAGCAACACCCCACTGCTCATCCCCGAACCACTGAACCTCACAAATGATCATCACCACAACACCCCCATCTATGTGGAAACCATACCACATCCCATTCAGCCCACCTCGAGCACACCTGAGTCTGATGACAAAGACTCTCTTATCAAGAATCTGACCGCAAAACTCAAGAAGCTGACTAGCCGAGTTCAAGGTGTTGAAGGAAGCAAGGGGATCGAGGGACTGAATTACGAAGACCTTTGCATTCAACCAGATGTCGAACTGCCCGAGGGGTACAAACCTCCCAAGTTCGAAATGTTCGATGGCACGGGGGATCCCAGAGTTCATTTGAGGACATACTGCAACAAGCTGGTCGGAGTAGGAAAGGATGAAAAGGTTCGCATGAAGCTCTTTATGATAAGTCTGAAAGGGGATGCGCTGTCTTGGTACATTAGCCAAGACCCGAAGAAGTGGTCAAACTGGGTGAGTATGGCATCCGATTTCATGGACAGGTTCAGATTCAACACGGAGAATGCGCCAGATGTGTTCTACATCCAGAACTTGAAAAAGAAACCCACGGAGACATTCCGCGAGTATGCCACTCGTTAGAGATCAGAAGCTGCTAAGGTCAGGCCGGCTTTAGAAGAAGAACAAATGAACAGGTTTTTCGTCCGGGCTCAAGACCCACAGTACTACGAAAGGTTGATGCTGATTGAAGGCCAGAAATTCTCCGACATCATCAAGCTAGGGGAGAGGATCGAGGAGGGTATTAAAAGTGGTATGGTCAATAACTTTAAAGCATTACAGGCTACCACAAGGCTCTATAGTCTGGTGGCACGTCCAAGAAAAGGGATGTGAGTGCCGTGATGGTTGGACAGAGAACAAAATCGCCAATCAAATACCAAACCTACCCAATACCCCCTCTTACATACGAACCTACCCCAAATTACCCCGCACCTTCCTACCAAGCTCCACCACCTGCCTATCAATCACCTCCACCTCCCACATACCAACCCACTTCACCCAAAATATTCCCAACCCGCACAAGTCTACCAAGCCTACAACACTTAACCATCCCTCTATCAATCACCTCCCACTCGCCAAAACTTTCCTAGACCCCGACCAAATTTTGACCGCAGACCTCCCAAACAATACACCGCCATTGCCGAGCCAATCGACCAGTTGTACGAAAGACTCAAAGCCGCTGGTTATGTCACCCCTGTCCCTGCCATAACTCCTGAATACCCCTCCCAGTAGATTAACCCAAACAAAACCTGTGCATACCATTCTAGCATGAAGGGATACACTATTGATGAATGTCGCTCCCTGAAGGACAAGATCCAGGCTTTAATTGACAACAAGATCATCGTGGCAAATGAGCCTGCTCCGAATGTCTATAACAACCCTCTACCAGACCACAAGGGTGGAAGTGTTCATTTGATTGAAATAGAAGATGATTGGAATCCCAAAGGATCAATCGGTTTGATCACAGAAGGTGACGAACCAAAGAAACCAACAGTCACTCTTAACCCAATTGTAGTCCAAATTCAGCCTTCTGAAGATGCTGAGGTGAACATGTCCATACCGCTTGAGTTTGAAGCACCAACCTCCGCAAAGACGCCAACACCAATCGAGGTCGAGTTTGGGTCCCCAAAGGCGCCTGTGCCTTTTGAAGTTGCTGTATTACCTTCCAAGGCAAGGGTTCCTATTCCAGTAGAAATGACAGCCGTAACACCGTTCCACACAAAAGCTATACCGTGGGACTACACAGCTGAGGCAAGAAGGAAAGGAAAAGCCAAGTTCGGAGAAACAGTTGCAGCGCAGGGTATGACAAGAACCGGCAGGGTTTATACCCCAGAACACTTAGCTGAGTCGAGTAAGCAGACCTCTGGCCAACAAGCCATCATTGAAACTGGACCCCGTGATCTCTGGAGAAAGATACAAGCCAAGGAATACTCGGTCATTGACCAGCTGAACAAAACACCGGCACAAATTTCTATCTTGGATTTATTACAAAGTTCTGATGCATACAAGAATGCCTTGTTGAAGGTATTGAGTGAGGTGTATGTACCAAGCAACATCACTGGAGGAGAAATGGTGAACATGGTGGGCCAAGTGTTGGAGAGTCATAAAATCACCTTTCACGAGGATGAACTACCACCGGAAGGATTGAGTCACAACAAGGCATTGCACATCACTGTGCAGTGCGAGGATTATTTTATCACTCGGATCCTGGTCGATGGGGGGTCCAGTCTCAACATTTGTCCTCTAGTAACACTTAGAACATTGAGAAAAAGGCTGCATGAAATCAAGGACGGGGCCATCAACGTCAAAGCTTTCGACGGATCTCAGAGGTCCACTATTGGGGAAATTAGCCTACGTTTGTAAATGGGGCCCACTTGGTTTGATGTTGATTTTCAAGTGATAGACGTGCTGGCTTCTTACAATCTGCTGTTGGGACGACCATGGATTCATGCCGCTGGGGCCATGGAATCAACACTACATCAGGCAGTGAAATTTGAATAGAATCACCAGGAGGTGATCATTCATGGTGACGGTAGCAACCCCATATATAGCCGACAGACCGTTCCAGCAATTGGAGGAAGAATAAGATTAGGTGGGGAAACTTTCCACCACATCGAGCGGGTCAACGCAGTCGACAAAGACAAATGGTGGAACAGCAAAATTGAAAGCATACTGAATTGGAGCGGATATGAACCTGGCAAAGGACTTGGCAAAAACCTCCAAGGAATCGCTAAGCCTATCAAGCTCAAGAAGCATGGTACCACCTTCGGGTTGGGGTATGAGTATACCTGGGAAGAATTCAAGGACTGGTCGCCACCCTGGCGCGACCCTTACTATCCATTGGAGCAGCCGATACCCCGTCTAGAGCAGACTTTTCAACCAGCCGAGGTTATCTATGGGTCAGAAGAAGAGGAAGCATTAGCAGCGATGAGGAATTTGTTCCTGGAAGAGGATGATATGGACTGTTGTGTCATTTTTGAGGAGGAGGGGGAGGAAGGCCCGTTCCATACAGGCTG
>NW_017696850.1:0-3149 GCF_001879085.1 Nicotiana attenuata
ATCAAAAGTAACAAATTAAGAGATTAAAGAAAACAACGACGACAAGCTTAAAGATGAATTCAATGGAAGAAAATATCGTAGAGCTATAGGTTAGCTAACAATCCCGTTGAGTTTTCTACCTAGATTGTCTAATTAATTTATCTAGTTTATTTATTGACGGGGTTAATATTGCTCATAGCCTTCTACCGAAGTAAAAGTTGACTATTCAAGCTAACCTAACGTCTATATTCCTATGGAATTAGGATTAACAAGAACGCATTTATAATTCACGTATAATAACCAAGCAAGATGATTAGGTATATTCCTATCCTAACGGTAACTCTGTTCCCGATACTCGAGTTTAAGATCTCGCTCTACTCAATCATATATGCAATCTAGAATTCCCTCTCCCGCGTTCAATCCTAGATTCGTAGATAGTATTCAATTGGTGATCAAGCAATCAAATAATTGAGCGCAAGATTGAATGAATAAACCAATATGATAGAAAAAGTCAGAACAATTCAAGCTTCAAACTACAACGTTCATGCAACACCAAAACTCTAGAACTAATAAACTATGAAACTAAAGGAAGAGAAGAGAAGAAAAACTAGTTAGAAGCCTCCTCCAAGCGTGCTGTGTCTTCCTTAGGTCTAAAGAATGTCAAAAGTCAAAAGGTGTCCCCCAAAATAACGATTTTATATGTATTTATACCAAGTAGGGTTGGGCCAAGACGAAATCTCCCTTTCCTAGCCAAATAGGAAAACTTGCAAACTTAGTGCTTTCCATGCGTCGCACTAGTGCTTTTTCTTGTCAGACCAAAAAAAAACCCGTTTCTGAACTTTGGAAATTTCTGACATAAAATTACACTAATGCCACGCTCTGTGCCCCACACTAGTGCATTTCTTCAGCAGTTGCTTCTTCCTTGAATTTGACGTCCAGAATTGATCCTCGACCCCTGAACACGATCCCGGCTTAATCCCTTGAGCTTTTACTTAGACTTCAAAGCTCCAAATAGATCGAATTTATTCTATAACATCTACATAGCTCAGAATCACTCCTACAAGGCATGAAACACACAATAAGTGCAAAACACTAGCTCTTATAGCTCAAACACAATTAAAGTGCAGTAAATTAGAGTGCGATAAGTGACTAAAATACGCAATTATAGCCTACCATCAACACCCCACAACTTAAACCATTGCTTGTCCTCGAGCAATCAAACTACACTTTATATAGACATGACCTTTTTAAATAATTCTCCTAACTCATCACACCAAGAATCTTTAAAATAGACTAAGCACGAGAGTGTAACATCTTCAACTCAAGATTTGACTCACAAGTACCATGTATTATTCACAACTCATTCACTTGCTCTAACATAGAAGTTAATGACATTACCTTTCCTTCATGAATCATGTGCCCTCACACAATAAAAGAGAGTGGTTTCACACACAATAAAATTTAAGAACAGTAAAGAACTCAACTCACTCTTAGAAATAACATTCATATGCCACAAAAGATGCACTATAGGCTTCCCCGTAGTGTACTACTCTACTAATCAAGCTCATTCAGTCTGGGATCAAGTAGGACTTTATTTGGTTGTAATGTAGGCTGCAGGACGGCTAGGATACATTTAGATATAAGAGTGACTACACCTCCCTAAGAACTTTAATACATACTTTAACCTTTTAAACCCCACACTTATGTCAAACGATAACTCCACCTTCATATCAATGTATATTAACTCCATATTTCTTTAAGCATAATTATATCAAAAGTTGCCACTATCAAGGAATATATTCACAACAATATAACTATATTTTTTTCCTTTTTCAATTCAAGTGGCTCTTACTTTTTCAAAACAGTGCACATTTCTCCTTATTTAATTAGTTCCACTCAAAAGCCAAACCAACCACCACACACTTTAACTTTTAAGAAGTTCATAACAAATTCAAGTGCTCATGAGAGGTGAAAAGGTTCAAATAGATGGTTAATTCAAACAAACGGGTAAGGGCTGTAATGTGGTTGCCAAAGAAATAGAATTACAGGATCAAAGGGTTAACTACGATACATAATAATTAGGCGGGTAAACTATTATATCTGGCTGAACAAAGAAACGCCTATATCACTTCCAAGACTGAACAAAACTACTATTTCGCTTTTCAAACACACGGGGCAAGTTCTAGATATCAAATCCAATGCACAGAATAAGACACAATCTCACACACATATGGCACATAACTACACCTAGTTCAAACAAAACCTTTGGAAAAGAACTGTGGTACAAAGAAAAACCAATGGGGAATTATTGCACTACCTACAAAGAAAATCTTTTTGTCCTTTCTCTTTCGACTTAAATCCCTCAAGAAAACTGACTAGGAGATCCATCGTCCAGAAAAGTTCCAATTTTCCAATTTTTTTTTTCGCAATCAAAAACTAATATACTAAGCTGAGATAGCATAGAAAATCACCCAAAAAATCTCCTCACCCCGGACTTAAAATTAAAATTGTAAGCACGTAATGCACACTATAAATAACAAGAGGGTAAAAGAGACTCTCTGTTAGGCCAAAGGCCAAAGAATTAGCAGCTCACGGGTACTCAGACTTCCCCTAGGTATGATCCTTTGTGCGGGTACCTCACACTTGGTTTCAACCACCTGCTCGCTTTTGCACATGCCTATTGGCTTTGACCACATGCTCCTACTCCTACAAAATACAAAAATAATACTACAAAAAAATAACACAATAAAATAAAAAATAAACAAAAGAAAAGAAATGGAATTCGATTGCCTTCCAACAAGCGCTTGATTTAACGTCGCGGCACGACGCCATCGCTTTCACCATTTTTTCATCCACTTTGAGGATATGAATTGCGCCCCCAATTTTGCATCAATTTTTCTGTCACTTTCCTGGGGCAATGGTGTGAAAATAAAGGAACCAAACAATAGGAATCGCATCTTGCACTTCTTGGCCGTTAAGTGAGGGATGTCATTTTGTCTCCTTGGCATCTGAAATTTCAGAAATAAGCACTTTGGTCCCCATTCATTGACTCCTCCATAGGCTCGAATGGATCAATTCTCGTGACATCAACCATGCACAATGTAAAACAATGGTTAGAATGAGGTCCGATGCGCTCCAACTCTAAAAATCGCTTCACTTTTAACATCCTC
>NW_017696851.1:0-3149 GCF_001879085.1 Nicotiana attenuata
CCTGCATATTTTGTTTGGATGACTGTATATATGGATCACTTTTATGCTTTCTTGATTTTTCATTTGGTCTGCATATAATCTTACATTTAGTTACTTTTATCGTACTTTTTATCTTTCCTTTGGTCTGTATATAAAGTTACATCATTGTATATATTCATTCCCCGTTGTATATTCACTCCTCTATTGTACATATTCATTCTATTTTCTATTTTTGCAAAAACTTTTCATTTTTAGCTTCTTATATAGGCTCTTAGACTTTGTTTTGTTTTGGACGTTTTAATAAGACTTTGGTTTTTTTAATGCCATGGTTCTTTCCAAAGGTGGAGTATTGTGTGAACCGGGTGGCTCTTCCCAATGATAGATGGCGTGGCAACCTTCTTAAGGGTTTGAGTCCGTTTTTAGTTTTTGTTTTTGGTAGTTCATAGTTAAGGGTATCTCAAGCAAAGCTTCACTTGGGCCTAGCACATTTGCCTTTAATCCCATGGTCAAAGACAAATTGTTGTGTTTAGGATGGTCAAAGTCGCGGCCTTGAGACTCTTGTGTTGACCGACAATCATCAAATGGATTTTCAGACCATTGTGTGCTCGAATCGTATCTAAGGTCGTTGTGGGCCCCCGACTCGATGTCTTTAGCAAACCCTTAGCTTGTGTGGTGAGAAATCGAATTGCGAGTCCAAGTCCCGAGCCATTGATCTAGAACTTGCCCTGAATGTTTGTTGAGGCGAAATCTTAAGTGAAATTTGACTTGAGAAGTGAGTATAGGCTCTCCTTGATCCAAATGATAGTTGAACAAATTCCATAGCCTACCAATGATATGATCCCTTGTTAACCCTTTTGAGCCTTAGACCTTCTTCTTTCAAGAACCATGTTACAAGCCTATACCCGTTCTAAAAGATACCCTCTCTTGGCACCCAAATCTTTCCTTTAGCACATGGCAAAAAGTATAAGTTTGGGGGGAGAGACGAGGATGACAGTGGTATAAGGCACAAAAATGAAGGAATGGAAAGACGATGAAAAAAGAAAGAAAAGCAAAGAAAGTTCAATGTTAAAAAGAATAAAAAGGGATTCAAGAAAAGCAAAGAAAAAGAAAGAAAGGTGTGGAAAGTCGAAAAAGGAGAAAAGGTTTGAAATGCATAAGAAAGAGTGACAATGTGTCTCTCCAACCCCTTGGCAAGAGGTGAAATGACTCAAAGAGTCAAGTGAATTGTGCCAAATGAATCAAAAGAAGTGCTTAAGGGAAGATGGATCCCACGTAGACCAAAACATTTTCTACCCTGAACCAAAAACCTTCACAATGACTCCACAAAAGCCCTATATGATCTTGAGTTGAATGACTCTTACATTAGTGGATACTTACATAAGGGGCAAGCATATGGTACCTAGAGCCGCAATTGTCACCTTTTCTTGAGAGAGAAGAGTGAATTCCCATTAACCTCGATTTGTGTGTCAATACTCTAAAAAGGTGAGGTTTGCTTAGGGAGAGTTGAGGATGTGTGAGTCTAGGTCCACAATGACCAAAGTAATTGAAAGAGTTCTTTGATGTGTTGAGTCAACTCCTGATGCTCTTGTGTCACACTTGATCCATGGTTTTTCAAAGGTTAAATGTTGTTAATGATGCATTCGTATTGAGGGCAATTGTTAGTCCCAATTGATGCTTGTTGAGGTTACTTTAGGATAGCTGAAAATTCTTGGATTTTCCCTTAAGGGGTGGGTCTTATTTTGTTTGCTTGAGGACAAGCAAAAGCTTAAGTTTGGGGGAGTTGATAACTAGGGATTTTGACGTGTTTTATGCCCCTTCTTGCTTACGCTTTGATTATAAATTGTTACAAAATAGTCCCAAAAGGATCATTGGTTGTGCTTGATTGCAGGTTTGATCGACAAAGTGACGAAATGTCAAAGATCGGCTCAAAAGGAGTGAAATCTGCACAAGTACCAAAAACAAGGCAAACTCAGGACAAACAGGCCTAGTGCGGCCGCACTCACTTTGTGCGGTCCGCACTAGGGAGATTCAGAGAGCATATTGTAAGGCATAAAATCTGGTGCGGCCGCAGTCCATTCTGTGGGGTCCGCACTAGGTACATTTAGAGAATGGCAAAACCAAGCTTCAAGAAACGCGGCCGCAGTACACATTGTGCGGTCCGCGGTGAAGGCTCCGCGGCCGCACTGCCATTATGTGCGGTCCGCGGAAGAGAACTTCAGAGAGTTGAAATTGCCAAGGTTCAAAGCCATGCAGTTCGCGGTCATGTTTGTGCGGACCGCGCTAGCTGCCTCCGCGGCCGCGGTCCACTCTGCGCGATCCGCAGAGCCCAAGTTCAGAGAGCCAAGATTTGAAGTCCAAGAGCCTAGTGCGGCCGCAGTCCATTTTGTGCGGCCCGCACTGACCCCGCAGGGGCATTTTTGTCCAGTTTTTCCAGCTTAGTATAAATAGAACCTTTTACCATTATTAGGGTATCAGTTATTTATTTTAGCAGCTGCGCTCGTGAGAACATCATCTGTAGCCATTTTTGGCATCTTAGCTTACTTTTAACGATAGATTCTCTGTATTTTCTTTAGTGTTTAATTAATATGTCTTTTTCTTCATCTTTTTCTCTATTTTCTTCTTCAAGCATGAGTAGCTAAACCCATTAGCTAAGATTTTGGCTCAACCCTAGTGTGGGTAATTGATGGGTGTTGTGATTTAAGGTTAGATTGACTATGGGTGTTTGTATTTGGGTCAATTTTATGGTTTAATTTATGAATTGGTTGTTGCAAACACTGGTTTGTGCTAAGTTGACTTGGCTCTTCTTGAGAGAGAGAGCCTAAGCCTCCAAAATTGACCCAACAAGGAATTGGGATGGACTCAAGAGAATTGATAGTCCCAATTAAAGGGTTAAACCTCGAGAGAGTAATTACCCGACTTGAACCCTAGTTGCTTGAGCTAATTTGCCTACCCATTTGGTCTCGAGAGAGTCAATTGGGCAAAATCACTCTCTCTACCGAGAGGTGTGAGAGTGGGTAAAATTGTGCAACGGTTTACATATTTCCCCAATCATGTCAATCAAGCTTTAGAAGCAATTACCCGTCAATTAGCCACCTAGGTGAAAGTCACTACCCTAGTGCCCCTTAATTCATTAGATACAACTCTTAGCAATTATCTCTTAGCATAATCTA